>NC_135513.1:8991677-9266677 GCF_051989575.1 Stigmatopora nigra
TCTTTTAATCCGTTTACAAAAAAAAAAATCTAAACATTATATCTCAAATGCTCCGGCCCACGTGAAATCAAGTTGACGTTAAAGCAGCCCGCGAACCAACCCGAGTCTGACACCCTTGCTCTAAAGTACACTAGTAAAGACAAACAAAATAATACATAAAGAATATAGGAAAAAAAAATGTGAAGACACTGCATAAACAGAGATTATGTGACTGGAACATAAAGGTTTAGTTTGGGATATGTTTTCCAATTACTCCTTTTTGCACAATACACCTCAGGCAGTGCAGAAAGAAGGTACATTTGTGTTGAGGCAATGTTTGTAAGTGCTAATAAATCAATTGAATCTGTTTGTAAGCATGCTGTGTGTTATTTTTTTCCAGTACTAGGTCTCTCCCTCACTCTCTTTTCCCCATCTCTCTATGGCAGTGTGTTGCTGTGTGTGCCCGTGTGTAATGGCATGTCACTAAAGGCATGAAAGGCAAAAAAATTATCCGAGGCTAAATTTCCTTTGCCAGGCTAAGCCTGCTGCCACAATCTGGACAAACTATTGACAGCCTCCAAGCCAGCAGACAGGATGCTGTCCTGCAATGTACTGCAAGAGAGTGATACAGAGATGAAGGAGACTGAGGTTTGGGAAAGAAAAATAGGGGACGGATTAGCTGAGTCACATTATTCCATTTCCCCTGAAAACGGAAATACAGGAGAAATGGCTTTTGGCAATAGTATAGTAAAAATGCTTCCCTTTGAGTATAAATAAAACATATGTAATGTCCAGATAAGTGATTGCAAATGGGTTTTTTTATGAATTGTTTCTTGCTTGAAACACTGTGAATAGCACAGAATCCTGATTGCTGGAATTAAAAAACTATCCAGGGTTTGTGTCTTTTGAGGACCCTTGGCTGCATAATATTTAATTAACCCGAGTAAACAGGGTGAGGAGTTACTAAATAAATAATTGAGGAGAAATGTATAAATAATTTTTACTCTTAATCTACTCCAGTGCACTTCCAGGTCTCATATGTGATGCTCATCCCTTTGGACATTCAAACAGTAGGATGTTTTTTTTTTGCCTCATAGGGGCGCTCTTGACATTTAAAAGGAAGTAGGTTCTCAATTTGCAATTGGGAATGGGAACATTTTTTAGGCATAGTAAAATTAGTACAGATATTTTCTAAACGGACCTTAGCTCTCTCTCAGTTTAAAAAGTCTTTTTTTTAAGAATAAATTTCTCATCAATACAATCTAAAAATCCGGGCACTTTCAAGAAATGAAAGATTTTGTGCTGCTTGAGAAATTGCTTTACATCCTACTCTCAGGCAAATATAAGATGCCAGGAAGGCTAATGAGGCATTGCTATTTGACTTTGGATCAGATAGGGTTAGCACTATTCCACATATTATAATTAAAAATGTTCATTTTGGGATCCCTTTTTCCTTTCGACTCTCTTGTGCCTCATTGACTCTTTTCTTATATTAAGCTCCCTTTCTCTGCCTTCTTCCCCTCCCCATCTCCCCCATTCCATCTTGCCTGTGCCTCCTTTAAAAATGACAACAGTTTGCTAATGAGAGTGAGTGGGGGCTCATTATTCAGTATATCATT
The DNA here is from genome assembly GCF_051989575.1 of Stigmatopora nigra. Lineage (NCBI taxonomy): Eukaryota > Metazoa > Chordata > Actinopteri > Syngnathiformes > Syngnathidae > Stigmatopora > Stigmatopora nigra. Next base: position 8,993,276 of record NC_135513.1, read on the forward strand.
AGCATTTAATTGCACTCTGTTAATCCTAACAACTATCGCTGCAGTTTAATCGTTCCACTACTTCCTGATATGACCACAACTTTACTGCATCTCAAAAGGGATTTGAGGAAATTACATTTGGTTAAATAGTCACATATGAACAACTGCATATTATATGAGTTGCTCATTACTGTTAGTGAATCATTTTTCGACTCAGTCCTATCCAAATCAGAATGGCACCAGTGATTTACATATCATAATGCCAATGGAAAATCAATTCACTTAGCATTTTGGTTTTTTTAGGGTTGGGCCCCATGGGAAATGTCACCTTGTGGGGACCTAGATATTGCACATACCAGAAACTGCCACTGGCTGAAGAGTCTGGTGTGTTGTTCTCTCATTGCCTCATCACATTGCATTCTGCCACTCTATCTGTGATTTATTTTCTTCAGGCTTTTTCAATGCATATCTGTTTGTGTCTGCACCCCTCCACGTCTCCCTTCCCTCCCCCATCTTCCCCACTATGGGTCTGTAAATTGTATAGGCCCGATACAATGAAGATGAGGGAGAGGCTGACAATTTCGTAGGCAGGAATAAAGAGATGTATTGGAGTAGATGCCTCCCTATCATTCATCAGCTTAAACAAGGAGGCAGATTTGCACAAACATATGAGGGAATGAAGAAAGTGAGAGGAGGATATGTGGCATGAAAAAGTGAAGGTGTGAGCACTCATCCAACACTGTTATCAACTCTATTCTATCCATCATGTCTCAGTTCAAAAAGTGTGACCGCTTGATAAGCATCTGTTACACTGGGATGTTTTTAAATATGTGTGGCAAATTGCATGGAAATGTGTAAAGACAAACTTTAGTATCAAACTTCTGTTGGAATCAATGTCTATCCCAAAGGCACTTTTGTTTTTATACAGTTCAAAAACAAGATGGCCATTAGTGAATGAAAGGAAAATGTTTTTTATTGGATATAAAAATGAAAGAAAACATTGCATTTGAGAAAAAGGCAATCTTTTATTTTGACAGATTGGATGACATTGATGGTGATTGACATAACAACATGGTTCACAGCCAATGACAGTAACAGACGTCCTGTTAATTTGAACTGGCATGGGCCGGCCATAAATGATCTCTGCCCTTCATCCCAGATCAAAGAAGTTGACGCCTGTCACCTTGAATAGCAAAAAACGATTTCATAAAAATGGTAAGTGTTGTTTTTATTGTGTAAAAGTATGCAATCAGGATGTGGTCTGCAATCATTCAGCAATCTTTTCTTTTTGCAAAATCAACATTCATTCATTTTCCGAACCACTTTTCCTGACTAAGGTCGTTGGGGGTTTCTACATCCCAATCCCAGCTAACTTGAATTGGTGGTCAGCCAATCACAGGGCTCAAATCAACATGAAATGAAAATATTTATTTAAGTATTAGTTATTTTAAGAGATGAGGGAAAACACCTTAAAGCACTCCACATCGTATTAGCTTTTATGCCGTTGGCAAAATGCTGTATCAACATACTGATATTCTCGTGCATCACAGCTGTTGACCTTCTCAATTATATTTATTGCTTCCAAAAATATTGTCCTCTCTTACTAAAACTGAGTTGAATACCTCATTGGAGCCGGAAATTGCAAATATGGTTACATATGCTCTCATTCACTGTTTGTAACCCATATTGATGACTAATTCGAGTCAATAAAACCATCAATTTTGACAAAAAACGCATATGGTTGTTATTAGAGACCTTTTGCAAGATTCACAACTTCATTATTTATTCTTTATGTGCTCCAACATCTCCTCTAGACTATAAACTTCCCTGAAGCTTCTCAAACTTCTCTCTTACTTCTTCAGAAGCAAGGGCATATGAATGATGCTCACTACATTGACACCAATCTCTTTTTCCTTTCTGCTTTTCACTCATTTCAGCTAATGAGCAACACCACTGCTATTCACCTACTTCTGGGGTTCAACAAAATATCATCAAAAATGCCTGTGGTTACCTTCTTCACACTTTTAGATTAAAAGATTAAATTCCACCTGTCCATCCACAAGCATCATTACCATTTCTCCTTCAGCATTTTAGCTTTCTGTTAAAATGTCATTCCACAAAACCACCTCACTATTGCTATCCCATACTTTCTCTGTCTCACCACTTGCTTGTGTGTTTTTTTTTTTTTCCAGCGTAACAAAAAAAAAAAGAGTACATACCTGCACTGATCAATATGAGCAGAACAAAGTTGTTCTGGGAGAACTAGGGAAGGTCAGAGTGCAATCAATAGTTGCCCATTTATTGATGATGCAATTGTACCCAGTGAAGTATTCACTTTGTTAACAGAAACAGGTTTGTGAGTACTCCCTATTATAGATCGTCATATATTTGGAACTGAAAATATTATTTAACCTTAAAAATATTCATGTATTGTGTACTTGTGTAGAGATTTTGTTTATTCTAGCTCCCATTAGTTTGCGGTAAATACAAAGTATTGACTCTCAACAGCATCATGAGGCGGAATTAGTTTCATGAGTAGCCACAACACTGTTGATTTCAATTTTCCTTTATTTTGCCATTGCTGTCACTTTCTAACAATTTTGCTTTTAAGTGGTGGTTGACAACACAGCATGGTACTTTTTTTAAAGGTGTGTGTGTGTGTGTGTGTTGAGTGGTTAGATGACAGGTTGCATCGAATGTCCATTTTGACACCTAAATCAAGTCCGTATTTAGCACAAATTTTGACGTGATTATATTAGGTGTCTTTAATTAGATCAAACATCATGCCACTCATCTTACAAACAACTAAGCTATGAAAGTGGATCCCAAAACATAGTCAAGACCAAGAGGGTACAAATACATACAACTAAGAGTCTTAATCAGAAATGTAGGTAGGGCATAGAGCCAATCAACAGATATTAAATGGTCAAAGAGTCAGAGAAAAGATGACATGAAAAAATGAGACATAACAATTGTTAATTGAGGGAAGTGGTCAAGACCATGCCAATTTAAGAGTAAGTAACAAAGAACAGTCAAATGTATTTTATGCAACCATGAAAAATTAAAGATAACACCATTTATACAATGTACCATAAATGAAAAAATCCGAGATACAGCCTATTAGAAGCTGAGCATACAGAGGCAAATGAATCATCTAACACTGGCACAAAGCCGCATCTGGTCGAAAAAAGATGGTGATGATAGCCATCAGGTCTGTCACTATGGCACCACCCTTTATTTATCAACCAGGCACTGAAAAAAAGATAACAAAGATAAACAAAGAGTATGACAATTTAAACAGAATGTGTAAATGGACTGAATACTCTCCAGATACATAGTGTATCTATGAGTCTTTAAATACGTGAACCTTAATAGCCCTATGATTGTAATTGGTCCAGACCCCATCCTGAGCTTTAGATGCCACTGTAGGGATAGCTACTATTGCCTTGCGTGGTGTTTGGCTTCTAATTTGTTAACATTGTGACCCTAGGGGGTCTGCTTAAAAAGCCGTTAAACTAGCAGTGGTATAGTAGCTCCCTGTGAAGAATGTCATGTTCAAACATTCAACCCGCTGTTTATTTTGCTGTGTTAGTACATGTCCTGAAATTGTTTCTCTCATTTCAACCAAACAAGCTTTTTTATCATTAGACAGAAAATGCCCATTAAAACAGTATTTGGAACTTGTAGATCATTTCAACAACAATGCTGTTAATTATACCATGTTTCATTTAGTGTAATTGAGGTAATAGTAGTTTATCCAGCATTACGTATATGGTTAAAATAAAAAAGGAAATAAGAAAATAATATATATATAAATATATATATATATATATATATATATATATATATATATATATATATATATATATATATATATATATATATATATATATATATATATATATATATATATATATATTTATGTATTTTTTTTATTTTGTCATTTATTATACTTTACTGTAAATGCATACATGATTAAATGATAAAATAAAAAGTATACATTATCTTTACACCCATGAGTAGACTTTGTATGTTCCTGCCAGGCTTATGTGAGTATTATTCAGGTACTCCAGCTTCCCCCCACATTCACATAAGGTATGAATGTTAACTTCACTGAACCCGGAACCATTGGCATGGGTATCAGTAATAAAGGTTGATTTAGTGTATTATATGTGCCATAACGACCAGCTCAGAGCGGAAGCTTACCCTACATCACTTCGGAAATGCTTTATTTCGTGGGATTCTTGTAAGGCTCAGTAGTATAGACAATAAAATAATGATTACTACAACAGTCAAGGTCAATCTCTGTACCAGTGTGAAAAAAGAAAACAGTACAATTTAACTCTCATTCACCAGACCTGTTGAAATCTGATCTGGATAACAATTGGCAATCAACATTGCAATTTGGTATTGTATTTTTTGGGGGGTAAAAATAGGGCTGACTGAACAAGCGTGTGAAAGGTGTTATTTTGGGATGCAGTATCTTAGGATCTTGTTAGTCTCTGCATTGATTCATGTGCACTCAGCTCCCATTTTAGGAATTGAACTTCCGTGTGCTCCAAAACAACTTGTTTATCCTGAAGTGCTATTTTAGGGTTTGGGATTTAAAAAAAAGCCAACAACAACAATATGCTGTGTGTGCTGGCGGCTGTTTTCATTTATTTATCCATTTTTTAAATCGCTTTGCTCCTGAAACTCTCTGCAAAATATATTATACATACCTTACAAGAGGTTCACTCGCCAGACTTTGGTGTGGATGGTCATTTGTGTCTCTGACTGGCGACCAATCTAGGGTTTAGTCTGCCTTTCGCCCTTAATCAGCTGGGATTAGCTCCAGCAATCCTTCTGAGGATGTGCAGAATGGAATATGAACCAATGAATCATCATACTTTACATCTAATCCCGCTATATAATCTGTGATTGCTAGTGTAATGTTTAATTAGTAAAATGCCTGTTAGAAATAACTAATGAGAGGATTTGTGAAGATACAGTGTAAATTCAACAGTAACCAAGCGAAGGGGCCATTGTGTTCATCCAGGTAATATATAAGTGTGATGTTTGGGAATATTGTTACGAACTCAGCAAGTGGTGTTGTGATGTTTACTATGTTTAACTTCCATGACACATAATGCTTTATACACAGCTATTCGACAAAGAAAGGAGATATTCTAGTTATGCTGTTGATAGTGCAACTGCTTTGAATTTGAAGGAACCCCTAGTATCTTTATTGTGTGTGTGTATTGTCGGTGTGTATCTTCTTTTTTCTCCCTTTTGTGCAAAAGCCATTTATTATCAGATTTGATTGTCCCTATTTTGAGTTAGTCATTAATGTTTCTGAGTCTAGACATTTTTTTCTCCCCACCTTTTCAGTCCTTAAGTGTATGCACTTTTGTAATAATCATTCCATGTTCTGCTCCTTGATGTGTTTATATTAAGTAAAAGCTTTTTGAATTGTTGAATTGTTTCTCGTTCAACTTCTGATTCCTCTGGTGCCCAATTAGGCATCTCCTTTCAGCAACCTCCACATAGAACCCATCCTTGCCTTGCGTTTTAGTTTTTTTATTGCAACAGTCCCTTTATGTCTTCTTCTGTCCAGCCTGCTGGTTGACTGTAAATAAATAAATTAAATAAGCAGTCCCAAAGCATCAAAAGACACCATATAAACTTTCAAGCTGGATTGGCTTTTGCGGCCGGATTGCAGATCCTGTTAATAACCAGCATCTTCTCACAGGCAACAGAATGATAAAGCTTTTTTTTTTTTTAATAATTGGATTAAAAGAACTGGATTAAAATCCCCGAACATTCAGTTTTTTTAAAGATCTAAAACAAAGTTTATTTTAGCTTTTTTAAAATATATTTTTAGATTTTACAAAATGATTTTTGAACTAAAAACACACAAAAATGGATTAATAAATTACAATTATTTTTTTAAAAGGAGGGAAATCAGGAAATTTAATATACATCTATACTCTTCATTTTAATTTGATCCTAAAACAGAAATTCGGCACTCATGATTTACTTTGCCGGGCCACACAAAATGATGCGACGGGCCAGATTTGGCCCCCGGGCCCCCACTTTGACACATGTCCCTTTTAGTATCTTATCACGTGACCATGTCATATCATATCATATCAGTCAATAAAAGAAAATGTCATCTATCAAGAGGCAACACCTGGATACAATTATGTTGTGTTTTAATGTTTTGGTTATCACATGCACATTCAAAAAGGTGAGAAGAATGGTGAGAGTGTACTGAGATTACTGTGTGTTTCCTGCCAAACAGATGTTAATCAGCACTTCAGAACGTTCATGTGAAGCCATTAGACTACATTACACCAAGTTCAGTAATTATGGAAGTGCATGGGGAACTGAGGGGTGATGCACAAACATTATACGGCTGAAAAACACATACGCAATAAAATAATGTGGAATGTAAATGCCTCTTTTTTAAAAAGTAAACACTCAAAAAACAGGAAAACATTTTCAAATTGGCACTGAACAGTTTTGAAAATATTAAAAAACATACTTCCCTGAACCATGTAACCCAAATGGTTGCTTTTTAAATTCCACCCTGGATCAGCGCCAACTGAGACTTTGCACAAAAATTTTAGTAAACATGGCACAACTTCTATGTTTTCCCTGAAAACTTGTGCTAACCCTTACCATCACCCTAAGAGAATAACCTCTTACATGGTATGTAGTGCCCAGTAAAATAGTGGTGAAAACAAATGTGGAAATTTTGATTTGCTGTTAGACTAGTTGGAAAATGTTAACTTTGGCAGCTATCAAAGTAGTTGATTTTCAAAGTCCAATATTCAGCCAACTCTGGTAAAAGAACACCATAGTACAAAAGGTCTGCTGTGCCATTCTAGTGATGAATAGGGCTAAGCATCACTAATTCTATTTTATTTATTTATTTAGTTTTCGACTGGCATCAATCTCCTAAAATGCCCAATTTCCCTCTATTTTTCGACCCCCCAAAAAATCTCATGTCACCATTAAGCAAACATGTCATAAACAATGACCATATCTTAATTCACTCCCATATGTACAATGCATATTATCTTGGCTTGTTTAACAGAACACAAAACTAAGCTACATTTATTATGCTGTATGAATTGGAGCATTTTTTTGGGCTACTTCTGACTGTCTATCATACAACTATATATTAGTTGCAAAGATTGAAAATGACAAAAGGAAAATGGATTTTATTTTTTCTAGACAATCACAGAGAATTTGATTATTTCATTATGGGTCTTTTTTCTCTCTCCCTCAGAACACCATAGTATACAGCATGTCCACACATTTCTATCAACCTTTTCTCTTCTCCCAAACGCTCCTCAGTTTTTCATTCATGTGTTTTCCACCCTTACGGGCCGGCCGAGTCCTTGCTCAGCACATTCACTGCACTGACCTCCCCCTTCCATCCCTTTTCTTCCCCTCTCATTTCACCCAACGCCTGTCAAATTTGGCGCTTGGGCCTGTGGTTAGCAGCAGTACGGTTTTTATGATCACCTGCTGAGTACACACTGACCTTGGACATTATTCACACACAATGGATGGAGCTGTCTACTGCAACTGCCGAGGGGTGCTGTAAAGTATTCGCTTGTGTGTGCGTGTACGTGTAAAATAAAAGTTGTAGGGGACAGAAAGAGTGAGTGTGCAAATTTCATCTGTGCATACAGGTGCGAATATGTGATTCCAGATAATAAATTCATTGAAGGTACAAGAGTAATGATGCTATTTTCTGACCATTACCATTGAGTTCTACTCTCTATCAAACGATTGTAGCTGTGTGAATTGGTCATGAGTTTAATTGTCATCCATGTGTATGATAAAGTGATCATTTATTCTTTCATCTTCAGTATTGCTTATTCTCAATAAATCTATACTTGAAATCAGTTGAAATCTAGAGAACATTGTTGCATGTATGAGAGAACCAGAAAAGAACATCTGATGTGTGGTACAATCACCCTTTAAAGTAGACCTGGATATATCTATTATGTTGTTTTGGGGGGAAAGAAATATCCATTTAGCCATTTTCCAGTTTGCTCTGAAACCAGCCTTTCAGCCTAACAACAACTTTTATAGGTGATAGATGATAGGAACTTGGCGCAGTTTTGTATATTGGATTATTCATGTATTAATTGCACTGAAGACACCAACTGTATTTGAAACAAAGGAAGAAAATATAAAAGATCATTCAGGCAGATAAAACAATAACATACACCCGCTGCGCTACAGTGAACGATGCTATCATGTTGCTATTATTTTCTGTCAGTAAACAAATCCATGGGCATTATGATACCTCTGTAGACTTTTGTTTGCAAGTAGCATTGGGAAAATAGAGTCAAACAATTAGATTTGTAATCTGGATGCATCAAAAGTTTAATAAATGAGATCTCTCCCCAAGAGATTCGCCAAGGGGAAAGACATTTCTTGTCTTGGGTGATGAGGAAAAATATGGAGAAAGGGTTGAATCAATCCTGTTTAGAGTTAGGGTCCTGTAACCAGCCCTTGCTGTTTATAGTCAATGCATGAACAAACTGAAGATAGGATAAGTGAAAGTGGACCTGATTATCTGGGTTTCTGCGATGAGTTGCATTGTAATGTCTGATATTGTAGAAGATTGTTACCGGTTGCATGTTTGATCTTCTCCCTGAAATATTTACGCACTTGTGTGTTTCATTGGGCATTCCAAATTCTTAGTAATTGGAGGAACCAAGATTCAATGGTTTGTATTCCAAACGTGAGCCCGTAGTCATACTTGATGACAAACACTGTATAGGTCCAACTTTTACATTCTCTTTGTGTTCATTTCAGTATAACTATAAGTTCTGTGTGATTGACACCCAACTATGTTATTCACAAAGGAATTTCTAGCCATTGAGAAGAAGACAGGAGAAAATATTTGGTCCTATTCTAGTCACAGCCATTCAGAGGACATATGCCAGTAGAATAGTATTCCTCGGCCAAAACAAGTCGAATTATACCCAAGAATCAGATCAATGGGCGTTTTACCAGAAATGTAGGAAACAAAACAATAGCATCCAAGAGTCTTGAGTCTTACAGTCTGTGCCCGAATCCTTGCATAAACCGACTAAAATAATGTTTCCACCTGAAAGTAGCGTTGTTTCACAGCATTATGAAATAGTCTGCGGCCTTAAAAAATATATCAGAATTTCTCCAAAAAAGACTTTGCCTACTATAGCCCGGTGTGCTCTATGTCTCCTGCTCTTGCTTTTTGTGGGTAAAAAAAAATAGTTAGCTTTTTACTTGATGGAGATTCAGTACCTTACAAAGTGAAAATATTCTATTTTTTTCAATCTATTCACTCTCTCCCTAAAATTGAATAAAAAACTATCTTGAAGAATCGCTTTCCTCAATTCATCTCTTCTCATCAGAGATCTAACTTTTGCCAGAGACTGTTGGCTGGAATATATTTTTAATGGTGTTAATCTCACTTAATCAGTCAACTTGTTGTCAATGTTGGGCTCCAGTTCAGCACAACAATTGAACTGGAGGAGAAAAACATTTAAGTGGTAACAAAGGTAACAGATGTTGCTTCTGTTGATTGCTTAAAGTGAAATTTCCGAAATGACCAGGGATAACAAGTAAAATAACCAAGCTTCAAATGTTGATGCTTTCTAAAAACACCTTGGGAGCTGATGAACAGACATACCAAACAAATGGAATGGCGGACATGAGGCCCCTGTGGAGGTTTTGATGGAGAAAAAGCAACAATTCTTTCTTGCCTATCTGTCTCGGAAATTGTTCCCTCGGTATGGGCATAGGATTGTTGAAGGAATATCAAAAATTGACCGACGGAAAGATGCATTTATTGTGACAAGTTTTATGGTCAAGGGACATCTACTTGTCAGCTGTGCTATTGCTGGTTTGTTTTTGGTGTAACACCTTAACAATTGTCGGAGAAACAAAGCAAAACTGTGTGCTTGGTAATTTAAGTTGAAAGCTTGAAACTATTTTTAGTTCAGCTACAGACTGTAATATAGTATTTCCAAATAGAAAGAGGTTAAAGTCCGAGTTTATATACAGGCAGTACCATACAACATATGACCAATTTTCAAGAATATTTAACTATTTTTTTTTCCCAAGATTCATATACTTCAACATTTTCCATTTCCAATACTTGATTCATCCGTTTCTTTTCCGAACTGCTTATCCCAACAAGGGTTGTTACAGGGGCTGGAGCCTGTCCCAGATAACTGCAGGCACAAGACAGGGGAGATCCTGAATTGATATCCGGCCAATTGCAGGGTATTCCAATACTTTATTTGCCTTTTTTTTCTCTAACCCTTCATTTTCCCCATGTTTTACTGTCCCATATTCAGTGCAGAGGTCTTGCAAGGGCTTAAGAACCCTGGCTAGCTGTGCACAGATACTAAATATCAGGCGGAATTATTCAAAGAGATGTGATCCTTTTGGGTGATTTCAGTCATTTTTATCTTTTACAAATAGCTCACGTGTTTGCTTATCATTGGAATTAAATAAAAGTAAAAAATAAAAAAATATTTCTGCATGTTAACTAAAATCCTGCTATTATTTCAGAGAGTATATAAACAGGGCGTGAAATTACATGCTCCAATATTTTAAAATCTGGATATTCAATTTTAGAACCCACAATATGAAATGCGCAATTCGAAGATGCAATCCAGTGGGTGTGTGATTAAAAAAAATAATAACTTTAATATACTACAATGTTAGCTGAAACAATTGAGTTTCTGGATGTTTTCGAAGTCAATTGCCCAAAGACACATTGACAAGTCATCATATAAATTCTGCTATTGATTTCCTAGTATCTTAAAGAGAAGCTTTCTAATGTTGGTTGTGTTGATTGTTTTGAAGGAGCAGCACATGTAGCTCTAGCAATTTTGTCAATATTTTATAGTGAGGTTAGAGGATATGGTACTTCTATATAGTAACCATGCTTGCTCAAACCACCTATACAGCTCTTTCACTCTAAATTGTATGTGTGTACACATCTAAAAATCAATTGACAGGATGACCACTGACCACCCGTACACCATGACAGCCCTGTGGTGTTCCAAACATCGGTTTTCCAATAACACTTTAGGAATATTGTGTTTGATTTGCAGCAAAGATAAGGCTCAGGCATGTGTCTATTCTTCCTTATTTGCAACCTTGACTGCTGTATGAAATTGGGGCTACCCCTATTGTTGTTAGCTGTTGTAATTTCTTCTCAATCTGTTTTTTTCATGTTTTTTTCACAGTAGGCTGTCAAGGAATCCAAACAAACCACTTGTACTTGAACTTTCAGAAACCAAACCACGTGATTTTGCTTTTTTATTTATTCTTTACTATACTTTCTACTTTTATTCCTACCAGCAAGAAAAAAAATTGAAAAGCAACAATAGTCTCTGCATAGAAAAGACAAGTAACAAAGTAGTACTTGTTTTAAAACAGCAACAACATATTGTATATATTGTGAAAAGCAGTTCAACATATACTCATTTTGAGTCACTTCGTGGTGGGCTTTCATCTTGCTAAACAAGTTGTATACAATATGTGATGCATACCAGTTCGAGGTCCCCGGCTGCTTCTTTCTTTATAAGATGAAAAAAAACCTCCCCATGGTTTGTATAGAGGCTCAGGTGTTCCTGAAGGTACAACCTTTTTTTTAAATGCCAATAGGCATAACATTCTTATTGGAATAAATAAACAGGCAGCAAGTCAGAGCGCTACAGTACGTTAACTGCTTTTTTTTTGAGTGGAGAAAGCAAAGTTCACTCTGGCCTCATGGGTGATAAAATTTTCAATAGTAGAGTTCGCGAAAGTCTTCCTCCGCCCATTACAAAACCATGTGAATCACATTGTGAAGATAATGTGTTTGTGATATCACACAGATGCGCACTGCCACATATGTTCATACTGCAAAGATGTCAGCTAGGAATTCAGGTTGGACATAAAAAGCCAGAATTGTCTCTTCACCCAGCATGGACCAAATCAAAAGCAATCAGAATTGACCTCAACTGGTGCCGCTGTGTTAAGTTCTCACAATGTATTTACAGTCTATCTTCTGTGGTGCGGCCCTTGCTATTCAGTGATTCATTTTCTGAATATCTTATCCTCACAAGGGTTGTGGGGGTGCTGGAGACTATCCCAGCTAACTACGGCACAAGGCAGGGGACACCCTAAATCGGTGGCAAGACCATCGCAGGACACAATGAGACGGACAACCAATTTAGAGTGATCAACCAGCCTACCTTTTATACTTTATTCATAAAGCTTTCACTGTCTGCCTTTGCAGAATGCTTTTTGTTTGAACCAATTCCCATATCCACACCTCAGCTCAGCAACCCCATCCCTTCTCTTGTCCGACTCACCTGTCTGCTTCACCATAATTCCAGTCTGTGTCGTCACACTAAGTGCATATATCAGTGGGACAGCGCCTGCTTCATGTAATTGAAAAGAGAGCTACACCTCCAAAGTGTCCGTGCTTGCGTATTTGAAAGCACTATGAAACAATCTTCTTTGATTGTGACGCTAGGCTTTGCATTCTAAATTCTCCACTTATATAATTTCCTTATTTTACAATACCCTTGCCTCTTTTTCTTGTAATCTATTATTAATATTACTATTGCTCACCATTTATGTTGTGCCATTTTCAGTAATTCGCATTTAATTTCCCCATTAAAAAAAGCACACAATATTTGTTCTTATGCCTTCATAAAATCCTTCATTACCTTATTCTCATAACTATTCATGTGTCTGATGAATTTCCTGTATCTATTTAGCTGCTGTGCTGTGATAGGATCCACTTTCCACCCCCTGTCATAGAATCCCAGTCTCCATGTCAGCTGTTGTGATAGATATCACCTTTAGCCTTGGGCTGGGGGCTTCTGACAGATGGACTTAGCTCACCAGCTACAGCCAATCCCTGCTGCCAAAATACACAGGCTGACACGTACAAACACTTGAAGGTGATATATCACAAAGCACTAGATCTAGTTTTTGCTGTGAGTCCTACTCGCCATCATATCCTCTGGCTGCATTTTGGGTAATTCAACTGGGGGATTTAGTGTTCTGATCAAGGTAAAAGGCTGTCTACAAAACAATTTCAACACTTATAAGATGCCAGTAGTGCAAGGCTGGTGAATTAGCTGAATAGAGCTTCCTGATGACAGTGAGATCTTTTCTCATTTGGATCAAAAGATCAACCATGGAGAATAAGGTGGCTGAAGAAACCCAGAGAAAACAGGTTAGCTGAAGATATACTTAAAAAGAAATGCCAAAGGAAGAGTAACAGCCAACCAAAATGGAAGAGACACAATCTGCACAAATAGCAAGATTAGATTTGTGTTATTATCGCTACACTCCTCTACCTAACTGTCTTTGTTTCTGGCAGTTAAATAAAATGTCTCATCTGACATAAAGGAGACTATAGGAGGTACAGGACATAACACGAACAGTATTATTCACCAAAAATTAGGGATGTCTTGACAAAAAAAAAAACTCGTCAATCGCTTTAAAGTCTAAAATATTTACTTGTACAGAAGCAGTGAGACCACTCTCATCTCATTTCTACTTCTTAATTTTGAATGATGCCATTGAATCTGCATCTGTTAATAAAAAAATAAAACACTCTGAGATTTAAAAGCATGTCCTCAAAGAAAAATGAAAAAAATAATACATTTGATGCTTTCAGACTTTTTGAAAGGAAAGCCGGGTGAGGATCAGTCCTTGGTCTATAGACTTAAATCAGCTGTCTTGCAGATTGCCACTCATGTCTGGAATAATTAGTTAGTTGAGATGCTGTGATTTGGCGCTAGTTTACTTTTTTAATATGTTTCAATTGCATTCTTTCTAAAATTAGTGATTTATTTCTGTTTGTGTCAAGATTTAAAGACTTGGCACCCTTTGTTTCCAAGCTATTGCCTTGTCATCATTTGTATACATATCCAAATTTATATTGACATTTAATGCCCCTAATGTGTTTGTTTAAAGTGCTCTTTAATTTTTGGAAACAGTGTATTTTCGATAGCTCTTCCGAAGAATTCCTCTTTTTTCCACACCAGCTTTCATTCAAAATGAAATAAAAATGTTCTTAACCCGTAAGAAATCAGACCCATTTTTTCGGAAAGGAAAATGATATGGAGTATCAGACCCAAGCTTCATATGCCATAGGGGTGTTCAAAGGGCTTTTGACATTGGTGTCACCGTGTGTTCTTATGGGTGAAGATCACATGGCGTGGAAGCTTAGAAAAAGCATAACCCACTCAAAGCCATTGCTGTCATAGTCATGCCTAGAAGGTGACTGAAGTTGCATATTCTAGCTATAATCCTTAGATCTTCTAAGGTTTTTAATTACCACATCATGCGGTAATAAATGATATAAAAACCCCAGGCCGAGGTTATTTTTTCCCTGTGAATCTGTACATAATTTGAGAAATGCCTTCCAGATAAATGTGTGACTGGAAACACATAGTCGACTCATAAAGTATATTATGAAGCAAATAAACCTGGTGTGCTTGTTTTAATATGTGCTCTGTTGGAGGCAGATGCACCAGACTCTAGCTGGGAAGACAACAAATGCTTTATTTAAACTAAATAAAGCCTGAAATGCCCTGAAGCAGATAGACATGCAATAACTGGGAAAAACAAAACAAGCAAAACAAACAAAACCAAGAACCCAAACAAAGAGCACAGAATTAAATGAAAAGAAGCTAGGAAAAAAAAGAAAAGAGCAGAAACTAGTGAGTGAAAAAGATTCAGATGAAAGCTTCCGCAGATGATGACCAGCTAGTAGAACAAATGGGCATGCAAGAAAATGACTGGTTGACACAGAATAAGGGGGATCAGTGGAATAAGACCGAATCTGGCGAACCTAATTATGGGGAGAACTGACACATTTTCAGATCACCACTGCAAATCTGGTTTAAAGCTATAAGTAAAAGATTGCATAAAGTTTCATCAACTATAGAAGACATGCTTTTCTAACAATACAGTGGTTTGGGGTTGGTTTAACAAGAAAATTATACATTTAATAAAATGTGTTCTGTAAGAAAAAATGAGGGCTGCCTCATAGGCTCCTCAGGGAAAAAAATGCAGATTTATTAAACCTGTTAATTATATAGTGGACGGCCTGGTTGGGAGAGTTGTTAACGTGTCGGCCTCACACCTCTGGGGCCCTGGATTCAAATCCAGGTCATCTCCATCTGTGTGGAGTTTGCATGTTCTCCCCAGGCCTGCGTGGGTTTCCTCTGGGTACTATGGCTTCCTCCCACATTCTAAAGACATGCATTGTAGGCTGGCTCATGTCCCTCTTGCTGAAAGGAATCAATAGATGAGTGGATGGGTTAGGGGAGCGGAGCAACAACAACGGCATTTCTATAGTAATAAAACTTCTTCCACATTTACTCCAAGGAATTTGATTAATTCTACTGAATGCACATGTCTTGGAACACTGATATGTGTGCCCAGACACACAAATCAGAACAACCAATGTTCAATATCAGCAAGCCACTCTAGATTTGACCTGTACCCTTTTGCTTTCCTGTCCGTCTTCATCTCTTATCGATTATTTGGCTTGTGTTCCAACAGCTGGAGACTTTAATGAAATGAGTCCAAAGGTCTTTACCAGAGTGTACTTTGGGGAAATCTGTACTACTAAACTAAACCGTACACACATGTATAAATCAACGGCACAAAAAGTCATAAAATATTCGTAAAATAATTCCATGCATAGTTGGTTGATAGATGATTTAACTTGGGTTAATTCCTTTTCAATTCATTTTACCTTGATCCAAATCACATGCTTATTTTAAGCAGCTTTATCCAAATAGATAAAGACAATAATTAGAATGTAATCTTTTTTTTTTAAACAAAATACCGGTGAACCAATATTAGTGCTGAAATGAATATAAGTAATATGAGCTGTTGTCTGTTGATATGACCAAAGAAAGCCGTGGGAATGAGACACCATAAGAAATATTTGTAATAAGATCACGGGAATAAGAAAGGCAGAGGGGCTTGAACATGCAAGATCTATTGGAGATGGAGGTTCAGAAAGATAAAATGAACAGACTATGAAGAGAGCAAGGATACCAGCAGAAGGAAATTTTAGCTAGATGAAGAAGATTGGTGTGAAATGTTGCAAGGGGAGATATGACTAAAATTGATGGTGGGAATACCACAAAATGTCATTCAGAGACAGGGATGGAATTAAAGGTTAGAGAGGAAAACAAGTTAAAATATAAAATAGGAGGTGTAAGTTATGACGTGGGGTGAAAGGAAGATATGAACTGAGGCTATAAGGCAGACTAAGAGAGAGATGGAAGAAGAGAATGATGGATGGATAGAGGCTGATGAAATGGAGAGGTGGGTTGAGTGTTGATGGATGAAGCCATATCCTGCAGACCCTGGGCATTTTCATAGATCTCTTTGGAGCCCATTCTCTGCTGTGTATGTCTGTCCTACAGTGTAATTTTGTCCCACTGAAATAAAAAAGCACTTGTGGTGTATATGTATGTGTATTTCAAAGAAAGAGAGATTGTGAAAAAGTGATGGTCACACACTCATGGGCATGAACGCATTAAATTACACTGGTGATATTTAAGATATTCTATAGATAAAATTCATATTAGGCTTTTTCTAACAGAACATTTGGATTTCTTGGGAAGAAAAAAAACAACTAAAACACTGGCCGACAGAATAATGAAACTAAACGAAAGTGCACGCCGTGCACAAAGAGGCCGTCTGCCAGCTATTCTCTCTCTGCAGCAACTCTAGCTTTCTGGCTAACAGCGAAATGGGATTTAAACTGTTTTCACACTTTCTTTGGTTTACTTTTACAAAGAAATGTACTACGGGTCAGCAAAGTCCAATCTATTGAATGCAATAAAATACCCACTGAGATGATACTACATCATAAAAACCTTTTAGTACACAATTCCAATCCTCTGATTAACGAAATATTTGAAGTTGGCCGTTGCAAACTTTCATTTTTCTGAAAGTGGCTCTCAAAGAAAAAAAAAGTTTGGAGACGACTGATATCAAAGATAACATGAATGAACTCTAAGCCGAAGGGGGAAAAACAGGAGTACAATAAAGTCTACCGCTTGTCAGGGTTACTTAAAGTACCGATCTAATAGAGATAAATGTCTCGAGTTGGTGGGCAGACGTGAGTGTACGCTCTGGATGGTGGTGTGTGACCTGGATGCATGGATGATAAAAGGTGTCCAAAACAATGAAGGTTAAAGTGGGCAGTTATGGCTGCAAGAGACAAAATTCCCCGTAGTTGGTGTGGTCCACATTGAGTCATAAAACTGAAAAAGACAAGGTGAAGTTTGTTGAGTAACAGACCATAAATGTATGGCAAATAACACGTGAATTGTGAAATTAACATGAGAAGTGGGGAACCCTTAGATTTTAAAATGATCTAACAATCCAAAACCACTCATGATGAGCATTATGGCTTTTAGAGAGGTTGATCAGGCAGGGACATTTGCCTTGAGCAGGCATGGGCAAACTATTCCACAATAAACCACAGTGGGTGTGAGTTTTTGTTCCAATTTATAAGAGAAAATCTTTCCACCAATCTAGTATCTTACAAGTGCAATCAGTGGAATGGAGTCAGGTGCTTCTTGTTTCAACACAAACCTCATTGGTTAATCTGTCTGTGTTGGATCGGTTGGAACAAAAACCTGCCCCCACAGCAGCCCCCGAGAAAACTCCCCATGCCCACCCCTGTTCTAGAGTCAGACGGTGAGGGCAAAAATCAAATTACAATCAGTTTAGGTGACTGCCAATGTTGCTCAAGGATTAAAAATAGTGTTTTATCCATCAATTAAGCATCTTAACTTAAATATTGAGTTCACTTTTAACACATCTGAGATGCATTTTGATGTGTTGTGAAAAACATAAATACTCCATTCAAACTACAGCATAAAATAGAAACCATACTAACCACATAAACTTAAAATCCAAATTTACAGTATAAATAATTTAGATTGCTGTAAAACGTTGAGTTAATGGAGACTGAGCTTTCTTGCTCACCATTACACAGGCACACGCGCACACGCGCTTACACACTTAATATTTTCCCCCACCGCAGAGATAAGCCATAATGAGCTCCACCGGCACCTTCGACACACCTTTCACAGCCCAGCAGCTCTTTTTCTCTTCATCGCCAAATTCTGTCCATCATCTTATCTTCTGGCCTCCCACCTCTATTACTCTTAACCGTTTCTTTACTCTTTGGATTTTCTCACCCCTCCCTTACTTTTTCTTTGCTCTTCCACCTTCTCACCAACTTTGAGCTTTTACATGCCTTCATTTCCTTACACTTTATCTTCCTTTTCCTTTTTGTCAGTTCACTGCACACTGCCACTTTTCACCGTTTTAATATTCATCAACTCATACTCATATTGAAGAATCTGTTGCTGCATAGTTACTTAATGCAGACATTATTAAGTGTTCCGATTCAGTATGTATACTCCCTGTATGAGTATTCAAACTGTGAGCTAAATTGCTTTATTTCTGCTGTCGACTGAAAATATTTGTGTTTGAGATCAAGAGATTCATATGAAACAAGATGTCACACCCCGTGTAAGTATAGGTTTGTGCAAAGGCAAAACTCAAAGCAGGTAAAGCAAACAACACCTGGATGGGGAAGATGATTGGGTGAACTCATGGTGCAGGGATTACAAGTGTAACTAATGTGCTAAAAAGAAGGCAAGGGACAAACTAATGCAAAGCTCAATTCAAATAATTCTTGCTGTCACTGCCAACGGGCGCTCTGACAGATTATACTTAATGTATTCCATGAATGAAATATATAGAATATATTTCTTTTCAAAGTATCGTGAATTGGTTGTTTTGAAATAGATAAGAGCCTGCCTGATGATCGTATGTTGCCACAAAATGCAAAACTAAGGAAATTTGTGTCATGGGGCATCTGTTTATAAAGTGCACAAATACAAAAGCCACTCACAATTAACAATTAAGCCACACTCGGCGAACTGTCCTTCGGCCAAACGTTCGTCAGCGAAATGTCTTTCGGCGAATCGTCCGGTCACCACATTTCGCAACAAAGAATCATGGGGTGTTATCATAAAATAGTTGCATTTCAATCAGAAAAGACAAATGATACTATAATACACATTTCCTTTAGCAACTTTACAATGCTTCATGCTACTGGAAAGTGGAGCTGACCTGAAGAGCACACAAACGGGCCTCTTCGAGTGGAATATCAAGCTGTTTGACCTATGCTTGCTCTCTGTTTTGCTGAAGCATCACTTACTCTGCCACAAACCCCTATGGCAATTAAAGCGATCCAGTAAGTGCAAATCGGCGGGCTCGTTGTCTCTCCACAACGCCGTAAGGGCTACCAACGGGAGAATATACAACCGAAGGAGAGTAATCATCGGAGCGGTGAGTTGTGTATGCTGATCGAGGATAGGTGACAATACATGGAATAGTTATATCTGTTACCCAGATTTGGCACCTTTAAGTGTGGGGACCGGTGATTGTCAGGTGTGATGTCAGTATCACCAGAGCAGGTTTTAGGTTTGCTGACGGTAGCTAGTTCGTGTGTGCAGTGACTTGGCTGTGGATTATTGCTGAAAATATCTCTTGTATCTTTTGTTTAAACAGCTGCCATGGTCTACACTGTGCAGAGTTTAAAGATGCCCTTGTCACAACACAGTGCATAGTAGCAGCATTGTCAGATTATACGGAAGAGATACATACAACCACTGTGGTAGCTGACAAACAACACCAGAGGACAGATGAAATACAAAACCATTTTATGAAGAAAGAATAAAAAACCTGAGCAAATACAAATACCTGAAATATATGAGAAACCCCCTGCTGCGACTGAGTGTTGACGGTGAGTTTTCCCTTTTGACTTTCAGAGCGTCTAATTGTGAATGAGACCAAAACCAGGCTGTGTTGAAATTTCTACACAAATTGCTCATTACCTCATAGGAAGATGATGTTTGCTTTTACTAATGGCACACAATTGTTTGTATTTTACTAAACATCAACACGTACACATTCACATGGCAGTGAGGAAATGTAATTGTACCTCCGGCGTTGGATTCCGCTCAACTAATCACATTGTGGAGTAAGACAACTTGGGAATTTCGCCTGTCAAGCATTTAGCATGCCTCATTTAAAAGATTCACACAACACCTACCAACACCAGAATTGTTGACTATTTGTGCAAAGATGTAAAAAGTTTTTTTTTTTTAACTGTCACTAAGTCTAGATGCTCAGCAGTCCACGATTTGCCAAGTGGTCTATAAAAAAAGAAACAACGTTCAACATGGGTGCTCCTCTCCCCCAGAGTTGCCTTCTGTAAAAATGGCTGCAAGGACATTGCAGCCACTGTATTGTAAATCCATTAATACTTCATTCTCCAGTTTCAATTGGGCCATACCGCGCATGAGATGAGAGAAAAAGTTTCCTGGAAGATGATGCTGCAGCATAAAAGGTGTCCTCAAACTGCTCGTAACACTCATGTATTTTGTCTGCCCTTTTCCTTTGTAATTGTTTTCTATCATTATTTTCCATGTGCTGCTTCTACAAACTCTCCAATATTCCAAATTCTGCTACTCTTTATTCTGCCATCAATCCCACTTAGATTTAGGCTTAGACTTTTTACTTCAACCTTTTCTCCATACAACCTTCCTCATTGCATTTCAATTATCTTGTACCTCCTCTCTTGCAGCTGGCCCTTCATTTCCCTGTCCTCATCTACCTCCATTCTACCCGTGTATTTATGTGTGTTGCATCTGGGTGCTTGTGGTTATTTTTCAGGCAGCAGCCCAGAAGATTGGACTGTCATAATCTATGGTCTTGAGTTATAAGTGTTTCTAAACCAAACCTGGGGACAGGAATATTTGCCTCTTTTCTGTCACTATACTCACTCTCTCTCTCTCTATTTCTTTTTTTTTTTTTTTTTACTTCACCACATATGCCATCGTCGTTCACCTTTCCTCCTATTCTCCAATGTCTCATAATCAGTTTTTGCCAGTGGTCACAATTCAAATCTTTGCTATTGATCACTTGTCATTATATATACATAAATGGATGTTATTTCTCATGCACTAAATTAGACATTTGCCATTTGCGTCTTTAACATTTCACTGGGAAGCAGGCTGAAAGCCCATCTCGTTTAATGTCCATATTTATATTCATCCAATTAGAATGTTGATGACCGCAGAATCAATCATATTCTCATTGAAGTTCTCACTTGATGTTGCACAGCATCAGAAGGGTGCTGTTTTCTCAAGGGTATGAATAAGATTGTGCAACCATTTATGACAGACATTCACATATGTTGATTCATTCATTCATTGTACCATGCATCCTCTTAAGAGTTGTGGTGGTTGCTGGAGCCTATCCCAGCTGACCTTGGGCAGACTACACCCTAGACTGGTGCGCCAGTCAGCCGTTGGGCGCACAGTGAAACAAACAATCATACCACCACCAGCAGGAATTGAGACACATGCAACCACTGTGGTAGCTGACAATCTGTCGATGCCAATATCAGGCAGGTCAACCACTACACAATCAGGTAGCATTCACATACGTATGTTCTTTACTGATAATCATGGGGCACCCATTTATTTACCATTCATTTATTCATTTACAGCACCGTGGGCGGCTGAGTGGCTAGCGTGTTGACCTAACAGTGGGAGACCAGGCTGAACCACTTTATTCTTATTAGGGTCGTGAGGGGTGCTGGAGCCTATCCCAACTGACTTTGGGCCAGAGGCGGGGGACACCACCCTGAATAGTTTGCCAGCCGATTGCAGGGCACAAGGAGACAGAAAACCATACATACTCACACCCATACCTAGGGGCAATTTAGAGTGTCCAATCAGCCTACCATGCATGTTTTGGGATTGTGGTAGGAAACCGGAGTACCTGGAAGGAAACACACTGAGGCCCAGGGAGAACATGCAAACTCCAGGTGGACTGACCAGGATTCGAACCCAGAAACTCAGAGCTGTGAGGTCGACGTGATAACCACTCACCAGCCAGGCCGCCACCTTTCTATTATAACCATGGATTTTACAAAGTCATTAGAAAGAAAGAAATAAAAAAAACATAACAGTCAATCCATTCAACGAATAGCTGAACAGCAAAATTTCGCAGTAACTAGAACAGGCATGCCCAACTCCGGTCCTCGAGGGCCCTTATCCAGTCTGTTTTCCATATTTCCCTCCACCAATACACCCGAATCATATAATCAGGATCGTTATCAAGCTTCTGGACAGCTTACTGATGAGTTGATCATCTGATTCAGGTATGGTAGAGGGAGATATGGAAAGCAAAGTAAATAGGGGTCCTCGAGAACCGTAGTTGGGCAACCCTGAACTAGATTAAATATATGCTGTTAGAAAGATAGTGGGCTACAAGAGGTATAAAAAAAAAAACACAATCAGCCCATGAAGTGGGCATAGTAGAAGTTCATAGTGTACAAAGTCAAGTATGTGTATGCCAGCCTTGTAATTACCAGAAATTGAGGGTCAGTGAATTATCTAAAAACAAGTGTCTTCCTCCCTCACATTAACTAAAGGTTAGGCTAGCTGTGCTGTGGTAGTCTGTTCATAATGCATTATTCATGCTGTGTTGATCTGAAAAGCCAGTCAGGAGCACGTTGGAGGATTATTTTATTGAATTAAAATACCGTGCATGACCAGAATATTCCGTTTTTAGGGGAATCTTTTTCTTTAGATACGAAATGGTTTAATGTGTGCATGAATTCTTCTCTTACAAAGTCAATAAAATTGAGTAACATTCAATATTCTTCTTCAGGCAAAATTCTTGATGGCAATTGGGCTCTCACTTGTATAGTGCTTTTCTACATTCAAGGTATTCAAAGTGCTTTGACATCTCTTCAATCACTTACTGATGACGCAGGTTCAGAAGCAACAGGTGTTTCTGTGCTTTGTTCAAGGATGCTTAGAGATGGAAACAAATAAGGAAGATGGAACCTTCAAGCTTTGATTTGGGAGACAATTACTCTGACTTTTGAACCGTGCCAATATGACTCTGGTTTGACTAACCAGCTAACATTGAAGCATAATTATAATTTTTCAATAGATTTTACGGCAACAAAAGGATGCAAGGGGGTTCTGAAATATTTTGACTTTTTCCTCACCATTTCAATACCTTACACTTGGTGTTTGTCCAAAGGCAGCTTAACTATCAGTTCTTATTAATTTTTTATGTAGGTTTAAAAGGTTAAATGCACAAGATCTAATTTACTGTTTGTTTTTTACTTTATGAAAATGTTTTTGATGGGATTAAATTTAAAAAATGTCAGTTTTATTTCAGTTTAGTTGTGATTTTTATCGACTTGGGCTATGATTTGGGTCGAGGTTCTATTTTAAGCACAGATTAAACTGTTTTCAGCTAAAAGCTTGGTTTTGCAACAAAACAAAGCTTTGTGTGCCTTACCAACCATGTCTAAGAAATTGAGAAGCACTGTACGATCTCTAAATCTAAACTTCCAAACTGTGACCAATGTTTGCATTCCTTCATTCATTTCTCCAGTGTCCAATCCTCACAAGGATTGTGAATATTACTACTGTGTCCAACGATAGTTAATATTTTCACATTAAATTTCAGTTAACAAACAAGCATAATCTACTGCTTATTTCCTCTCTATGCCCTCAGAGCTTTCGTCTGCAACTTTCAGTTAATTTTTTCTAATCAGTGATTACTTTGCGTCTGTGACTGTTTTGCACTTTCCCAGGGGGCATCCTTACCTGATAATCCCCATGAAGGTTATTGTACACAAGAGAGAGAGACACAACACTCATTCAAGTCCACTAAGGGTCTTTCTTATCTCCCCTGTAGTGAATTAAAGGGTCTATTACTTCTCTGTCAATATATACATTAGCTCAGAGTTTGCCTTTGCCAGCAGACATTGACAAAGACATTATTTCGACGGGAGAAAATATCCCAAAACTTTAGATTGATTTAGAAATTTAGGAAGCCACTCATCTGGCAAGAAAGAGCCATGATGATAAAGTCACGCTTTGACATTTTCCACAGGAAAGCTGCACCACACAGGACTGAGATAAGAGGACAAATCTGGCATTGGCAAGAGTATTTGCCTACAAAGTGGACACAGATTTGACAAACACAAAAGTCATTGAACATTTATTGCTGCCTTTGTTGCTTTCTGTTCTGGCTCCTCAGCTATTAAGCTTGATAGGGATTTGACAGAACCCATAATTCCAGAGCTTTTGCCGATATTTAAAGCCTTTTAGCCTCTATTAAACCTTCGCACTTCTGGTAGAAGCGGGACAAATTTAGCGTATCACATTGAGCAACAACACTAGAATAAAATAACTTAGAAAGAGCAAAACTAGCACTACAATAAATGATTGAATTTGTATTTTATATTTTGTTTTAACTCACTTTGTTGTTTCAGAAACAATTGAGCAAAAACACAGGTGATGTGAAAGAAACTTCTTATACTCAATAAACACTTCCTAAAAGCTTTTATCTAATTTTGTAATACAATGTATGTCAGTTTATTTCAGAAAATATGAAGCATTAATTCCTCTATTTATTTGGATTTAACACCACTTTCCTTGACATAACCTGTTTATTTTATGGGATACTGAACCTGAATCAGACATAGAAAAGGGAGGGTAAGACATTTTGCAAAGAATGAAAAAAAATAAAAGAACAAACCTGATTTAAAGTTAGTAAGCTTAGATTTGGGAGATTTGGTGGGGGAGATAATATGAATTCCTTAATCAGTGGCAAACAAGGTAATAAAATAGTAGGTTGTTATGTGATCCAGTATCCTACCATTTATTTTGTGGTACAGGCCATATTATTTCAAATTCCTCAACAATTTAAGGGTGAAATCATTAACAGGACACACACAAAAAATGATAAAATTGTAGATAATTAGTATCTTAACTTTTTTTTCTCTACCATTCCAAACATACAGACAGTGGTCAACTTACCACTAAATTGAGTTGCCGGTCGTATGTCGATCCATGTTGAGAATACTGTACTGTGTAATAAAGTTTTACATGTATCATCTTAGAACTATTTTAGGGGTCAGGAACCTATGGCTAGCGAACCATATGTCTCTTTTGACGAGTGCCAGCCTGTAAAATAAAATGTGGAATCTGCTGAGTCCTGTACGGCCCAATGGGAGCCTTGCATTGGCATACCACTGTGGTGCTGACCCTAAATCTAGCACAGCTTTAGTCATAATTTTTTTTTCGCCTCCCTTGCAATTGGCCTTTCAAGATGCTGGCGCTGCCGGCAGCACAACTGAAAAACTGTCATAGGCAACATTTGCAACGCACTGTCATGATTCATGCTTCTGCAGTCGTAAAGTCGAACAGACATAACTCGCATAGGTCGTAAGTCAACAACTGTCTGTACGGTGAAATAAATATAAAATATATGCAACAATACAAAATCCTTTGAAAAATGCTTTAAATTAATCAGACATTACATATCTAGCCAGACTGCTCGTCTTTGCATGAAAAGTAGTGTTTTTCACAATCTGATACTGATACCGCATCACAATATGGACTACAGTGGCTTTCATTGCCAGCAAATACCTCTAATTTTTGCATATTCAAGATATATGAAAATTATGTATTAAAAACCAGTCAAGTAAAAACATTGTTGCATCCTCAAACAATATTTGTTATTAAGCTTTGCCGTTTACCTTCACTGATTTAGTATTAGCATGTGCTTATATTCAATTGTAATGAAGATCGTGCAAGAGCAACAATAAATATAAAAGTATACGGAATGCACAATAGAGATTGAACTTTAAAATCATTCATGAATGCAAAAGTCTGCATCAGCTAGTCTGGGTCAGATGTTTGTTTACATTGTGTCCTGTCCGGCTAACAGTCAAGTCTTGCTTGGGTAAGCAAGTGATGTCTATCATTTTTTGTTTTTTTTTATATTTCCACTCATCACTGATATTACTGTTGATGGCAGCATAATATTGGAATTGGCAGAAAAATAAAACGAGACAAGACTCCCTTTTGAAGGACCAACATTTTTGTCTATACTAGTGTGGCATTGTGGGTGTGTACGTATGTGTCTGTGTTCTCATGTGTAAATGTGCAGATACAGTGTTTTTTTTTCTGCTATGGAGTCGCAGAAATAGAAAATGCTGACCTCGATCCTCATTATTGAGCTTTGTCTCCAACCAATAGGAATGGCTTACAGTGACACGAGTTTCCGCTCATTTCTACTTGATTCTACATGCACCTGCATAATATGCTGACAGACAGGAAAGTGTAGAAACTTTCTGATTAAAGTTGGAATATGATTTTTTTCAAATGGATCATGTCACAATGTAGGGACTACATATATGCCAGTTTCATATCTTACCAAAGAGTTGAGCTTTCTTTGCGTTTTTTCGAAATTGGAAAAAATAGATGCTGCTGCTGATGATAATGATGATGATGATGATGATAATGATGATAATGATGATGATGAATAAAGCATCATTACACACCACATATATTAAAGGAAAAAATAAACAAATAGAATGACATTATTCATTGAATAGGATTCATCACCTTTAAAAATGTCTTTAAACGCTCTTGTTAAAATAACTTCCCACAACTGCACTAAAACAGACACCATCAGCCTTAGCCCAAAATCAAATTTTTCCTCCACCATTAAACTAGAAAATCAGCCTCATCATGGAATCCAACACCAAAATGCCCAATTTCATCACATATCACATTGGCAATATACTCTTTCCTCCTCAGGCCTGCAAGCAGTCACCTTCATCATTACTGTAAAAGACTACCCCACCAGCATTTTCTCAAATCTTGCTTCTACGGTCCTCCATGGTCCAAGGGTCCTCCAATTTTAATGTGTTCAAAACCTAGCTGACCAGTTGCCTATTTTCCTTCCATTCGGTGAAAGGGTACACATAGAAACATTTAACCACACTCACTCAAAACCACACTACCACCATCGAGCAGTAATAAGTAAACACACAAAAAGATGTATTTTTCATCAGAGTAGTGATTTTTTCTCTGACTTATTATCTTTCTTTTGTCTTGTCTTGCATTAACAATGCTCATTGGGCCATGATATTAAGTGATTAAAAATCACCATATTGCAAGACAAAGAGAAGATAATGCAAACATAATAGGAAAAAAATGAAGGAATGCTAGGGTTGCTTTATTTGTACCTGGAAAGAAGTTGTGTCTGGACTGTAAATATTAGTCTGAGCAAATTGCTTGGTAAAAAATGATGGCAACTCCCAGAAGAAAAGATAAAAAAAACATGTAAACAGTGCAGCTATCTAATAGAAGTTCTTAATTGCTGCAAAGGATAACAGTAGTTTTTGATCAATTATCACGACTTATTGTGAATTCACTTATTCATGTTTTTTTTCTGCTATTAATTATTAAATGTATTTATTTTTTAAACCAATGCATTAAAAGAACAGATAGTGCCATTCTGAC
The DNA here is from genome assembly GCF_051989575.1 of Stigmatopora nigra. NCBI lineage: Eukaryota > Metazoa > Chordata > Actinopteri > Syngnathiformes > Syngnathidae > Stigmatopora > Stigmatopora nigra. The sequence goes on from NC_135513.1 coordinate 9,020,734, forward strand.
ACTCATGTGACAGATGTAGCCAAACCTAGACATTTAATTCATAGCTGTTACAATACGCAGCAAAAAGAGCAACCCCTCAATGCCGCTGGAAATTCGGAGCTGGACAAAAGTGCCGTGAGAAGAAGCAATGCTTTAGACCAACCATTCCATCATGGGATACGATGGAAAAGCTGTACACCCTGAACTAGTTGCGAACTAATCACAGTAAATGTGTATTAAAATAGAAATATTAAAAGTTGTGTGTGGTACCACATGTGTTTGTGCGTGTTTTGAGTTTGTGGGTGGTACTGTATTACATTAACATGAAGAACAAAGCCTCTTTGATGGAAATATGCCTTTTCCTCTGACAGCTTGTTCCCATGACAACTGTTGTTCTGGGTGACATAGGCGGAGACACATTCACTTTGGAGTTGGATGCATGCACAGACACACAAACATTAACACTTATACCAATCCTTCTTGAAAGACACAGTCTTTGCTTTTGTGGACCCAAAATATTTCAGAACTCCCTTGCAGCCTTTTGTTGCCCTTGTTGTTTATGTCTTCTCTTTCAACTTGGGGATGCACTGTCATTTCTAAAAGTCCCCCAAGTCAAATGACAACTAACATGTAGGCTTTTGTGTCTTTTTTTCCAAATCTTTTGTCTCCACAGTCGCTTCCGTCTCTCCCCTTTACACTTTTATGTCTACCTCCTACCCAGGTTCTCCACTCTGACTCATTTATTTCATTGTAGCCACTGAAAATGGTTTAAATCAACAAGTGGTGCTCTATCAGCCAATATATTGGTGCATTTACCTGTTTGTTATTTTGCCCTAAGTCAGTTTACCCCTACTTATAACTCAACGTTGAAGCTTTTTCCCCCCCAAACCCCCACAGACAAACCTCTCGTAAATATCTTGGAGGAAGAAGAAAGACTGTTTATGAAGTCAGTGATCTGCTACTTTTTTTTTTCTTCAAAAGGATTATGACAGCTTTTGAATCTTTGCCCATTAGCACTGGAAGTGCGTGCACTGCCATTAGGGGAATCACAAAAGACTTAAGAAGATTTTGCTTTGAAAACAACTCATCAGGTGGAAAAGATGGCTCTTGGCACATCTGATGGAGCTTATTCAGTTCATTGCCTGATCCAAAGAGACCTTTTTTTAGCTTTTCAAACATTACACAACCTTTATGAGCTAAAACAGTTATCTTTAAATGGCGGGTCGGAGGTTAGGCCCTTCACATTTCAATTGTTTTATGCAGGATAATCTTCAATTTATATATCTTGTCTGGCGTCCAGTGCGGTTTCTAACAGGGCACGTATTTGTTTGTTATCCATTGTGTCCGCAAGTGCTTGCGACAATCAAAGCAGCTACGGATAGGCAATGTTCAGTGCTTGGGAATGTGCTTTTTTACCCCAACATTTAGTTTGCTACAATTTGTAGTCCCACTCATTCATGATTAATTCTCTGAACCACTTCACAAGGTTCATGGGGGGTGCTGGAGCCTATCCCAGATATCTACATGCACCAGGAGAAAACCTACGCAAGCCCACGGAGAACACCATTTGTCTTGAGAAGTATTTTGATGTATTGTGTTGTCTAGGTGATAGAGTGTCGGCGTCACAGTTGTTGTTGTTGTTGGGTTGGAGCCTATAGCTAGCTGGAATCGGCTCCAGCACCCCCTGTGACCTTTGTGAGGATAAACGGTTCAAAAAATGAATGAATTAATGTACCAAGGGCTTACGTTATATTTACTCCAAATTGAACATTAGAGAATTTGCACCACTAATGCCTGTTTGCAGTTGACCAATTTTCTTGATGAAGAGAGCAGGCAGAGAGAGCCAGCTTGCATGCCTTGGCATCATTTTTGCGGCCGAGTATAAAATGGACTCCGGCTGAGAATGTAAGTTCATCCGAGCGTAGAAAATGTTTAAATGATTGGAATCCTGATCGGAGCCTCATTAAAGATGTCGAGCTGTAGAGTTCCTGAAGTTCAGTGACCAAGAGTGGCACATTCAGATTTGGTTAAACAGCCTCTTTGGTCGATAAATGTTCATACTGCTCAACCGCAATGCCAGTAGTAGGCAGGTCGGATTTCATCCATTCATTTTTTACCCTGCTTATTCTTGTCAGCGTCGCGGAGAACCTATTCAGACTCTAGGAAATTGGTGGACTACACTCTTAACTGGTTGTAGTTGTGTTGTAGGGTACACAGAGGCAGGTCATTCACTGTCACAAACACAGTGTCACTGAGAGAGAATTTATTCCACGCTGCCCATTGTCACGTGAAATAATCACTGCACCATTGGGTGGCAATTTGGATTTAAACATAACAAATTGAATTTTCAACACTTTGCAAACACAAACAAATCTAATCAATAGATTTGAGGAGATCGAATATCTCCTGGAGAGAACATGGAAAACTATCGCTCAGAGCCCACCTGCTTGCTCCAACCTTCACTTTTGCCTCTCATGAATGTTTCTCATATTGATGCCGGTTTTCAATAAAAATGTGTATCCACACAGATACTATGCATCACTACTATGCTATACTGCACTTTCCATACTTCTTACCAGTTTGATACAATTAGGCAGCCAACTCATTATTCTTTCTTTAAATTTATTTGACATTTCACAAAACAAATAGTTAAACCTGAACGATTTGATTAAGTTATTGAATAGAGATGTGATAAAAGTCAACATGAATCCTAATATCTGAATGGGGTAGGAGTAACTTTGAAGAATCCATGGTTAATTAATGGAGCACGGAGGCGGCCCCGTTCAACGTAATGTAAAACACCCCCTTTCAAATGTACCCACCCGCATCCATCCAATTACGGAAACCCAGCCTGACATGTCTGCCATCCCAGCACAAAATTGGAGATAAAAAAGGGCACATGGGAGTCAGAATCTGGACTAACAAACCGCAATTTGTAACCAGGTGAACACGCAGTACACAAAAAAACAAGAATAGACGACTGGGATGAGCATTTTTTTTGCAAGCGATTTGAAAAGTAGATAGTTTCTTTACCCAAAAACAGGGGGGAACATGCACCATCAGACAGAAGTTTTGACAAAAACATATGGGATTAAATCTTGTTTTGGCAAACGCTTTAGTAAAATGCCATGTAAAATGGGTAATCAAAAGCAACTGTGGAGGGTTGGAGTATTTTTGGAACATGTTTTTTTTCCGTTCGTATCAAATTGAGTGTCGTAAATACACATCCAAACTCTTGGTCTGTCTTTTGCCTGTTTTTGTTTTGAGCTACTCCAGTTTCCTCCCAGATTCCAAAGACATGCATGGTAGACTGATTGGACACTCTAAATTTCCCCTTGGTATGAGTGTGAGCATGAATGTTTGTTTGTCTCCTTGTGCCTTGCGATTGGCTGGGTACAATTTCAGGGTGTCTCCCGCCTCTGTCCCGAAGTCAGCTGGGAAAAGATTCAGTCCCCCCCGCGACCCTAGTGAGGTTAAAGCAGTTCAGAAAATGTGATGAGTACCTGGTCCAGGTCCATTGATGTTGCTGCTAAATGTCTTGACCAGGAGTGGACTAGTCCAGTCCCCAAGACCACCTTTTCCAATCTGTTTTCTATATATCCCTCCTCACTACACCCAAATCTCATGATCAACTCATCAGCCAGCTTTCCAGAAGCTTTATAACGATCTCGATTATTGGATTTGGGTGTGTTAGTGGAGGGAGACATGGAAAACAGACTGGATAGGGGCTCTCGAAGACCGGACTTGGCTACCCTTGATCTTGACCATCGATTGATATGAACAGGCATGCACGTGCACACATTCAGATGAAACGCTCCCTCTTTCCCAAGTCAAGAGCCCGTTGTTTGCCATACATTTTGGAAGGCAGCTGTTGTCAGTAATCCCTACTGGTTTTACGGAAACTGCCTGTAGATGGCACTGTAACATTACAGGAACGTACAGGCGTGTACAGAGCGAGCACAGGCGCGCGTGTGGACGATTGCATTCCTTAAGAATTCACTTTCTGATACAGAACAAAAGAACATGTCACAGTTTGTTCTCTTTTTTTGTTTAACCGTGTAGCCTTTGTCTATTATATGTTTGCCTTTGAGTTTGTGCATGTGTTTGTTTATTATTATTACTATTATGATTGTTGTTATCACAAAACGATTGCAAGTAAGTCTGCATGATTGCTCTTCAAGATTGTCAACATCATTGTGATAATCTGGTCATTTGTTTACAGGTTTCTCAATTCATGAATGTTTAGTCTGAGCCTATCCTATCCAAACTATGGGAAACCGGAGACCCCAAAGAAAACCCATGCAAGGCCAGGGAGAACATGAAAACCCACCTGGAATCGAACCCAGGACCCCAGAGCTTTGAGGCCTAACCACTCATGTTCTGGCCAACCAACGAATATTAAGTAACGTTTTTTTTTTTCAAAAATATGTTGCATATATGATGGATTTCTTGAAATTAATTTCAGTTAATTCATTTATTTTCCATACATCTTATGAGGGTCGTGGGGGGTGATGGAGCCTATCCCAACACCCAAGCAAATGCCATTATTGCGCCGTGAATATTGGGTGCTACATAGTATACCATTTTTTATTCCTACATCATTTCTAAATGTTTTAGGCACTAGAATGATGATCAAATTATTAATCATAGTCAATTGACACACTTGAAAATAAACCTCCCCCTTGTTAGTTTGAAGTAGAGTTTTAATTAATTTTCATTCATTTATAAATTATTTGTGAGTATTAACCTTGCATAGGCCACCATTGCAGTCCATGATTATAAATAAGTAGCAAACCTTGAACACTATATTTTCACTTTTTAGTAAAACATACTATGTCTCTACCTTTCCATGTTTTCAGCAATAATGTCAAATTGGATTTGGGCAATGAATATGAATTATGTGTTTGAAACTTTTGACGCGATCCTGCTTTTGATTTTGATCATCTGAATGGCAAAATTCTAATCATCCATTTGTCAGCAGTTTCACTGTTGACAGATTGTCATCCAAACTCAGTGATGCAAAGACATAGAATCTCTTTTTCCCTTTATCTCACACGGCATGTATTCAGATCTACCCTGAAACTCAAGGTTTCTCTCAAACCAGCAAAGTTAAGAGGCAGTGAGTGTTCACTTGAATTGACATGAAAAAAAAGAAGGTTACTGAAATAGATGACATGCTCAGGGCTGAACACACTCAGGAGCAGATGCAACCACAGCACTTCTGTAATAGTTCCCTGCCCAGTAATAATGGGAATATGTTTGCAGGGTAAATGTGTTCCTGTATCAGTATATTTCTCTTCAGCCTTTTGCAACCTGGTGGCATGATGATGGTATAATCACATCATATTACTTTGAGTTAACATTTCTGTTTTTGTTGCCTATACAGCGGTAATGATCAGGAAATTCTTTATTATGACACAAAATAGATGCCATAACCCCGAACAAAACAAAAACTCTCCAGCACTGTCGCTCTCTATAACATCACTCACACGCAATGGCAAGAACAACATTTAACATAACTTCCTCTCACTACTTCTTGCTTGTTTGGGTCTAATTCTGTGGAAATTACTTGCCTAAAGAAGGATGCCACAAAAGAGTGACAATATGTGTAATATAACTAATTACTTGTAATAAAGTAATGTAGGGCATTACAATTTCTCACTGTAATGTGTAATATATATTTTTGGAGTATAGATGGCCACTGATGGCCAGGTGGCTTTTTACCAAGTGCCTGGTTCATTGCTCATCCCCATTGATGTGCACTTACTGAATTAAAACATGAGAAGAGCCAGTTCACAAAGCACAGCCAATATTGCCAACCTGGCCACTTTTCCAATTGCCATTGCTCCTATTTAGTATATATATACTATTTACTATGTAGCAATATCACTCTTCAACAATCGACATTAACAATTTACCATTCGGGTGGATATTTTAACAGTGTAAATGCTGGACCGAACGTTTGGTCGACCGATGTTTGGTCCCCGGACGTTTCGTCGAATGGATGTTTGTTTTGTCAGGGCATAATTATGAACCTTTTAAAAATACAATAATCCACGTACATGGTTTAGAACCAAAGCAATAGGAAACATTTGACTCCTGTTGGTCAAAAATGAGGGACAGGAAACATCAGATAAAACCCAATTTTACTGAACTCTCTCTTTTTAAGCAAAGAGTCCATGTGATACTAATAAAACTGAGCATGCTGTTACCACTTCTACACTTCAACTCTATTACTACAGTTCTAAATTCCTAAGTAAAATATCTCTTCAAATATTTCCTGTGTTTCACTGTTATAAATACAAAAACCCTCATTTATAATCGCCCAATATGTTTGGAGGATTTATGACGTATGAGCCACAAAGACTCTTTCCTGTAGCTTTATAGGCTTTGGCACACCATAGCCCTGAATAAGGATAAGGCCACTCTACAAAATGGATGGATTCTTAGGCCAAACAGGTAGCACTTTCTATTCTTACGATCCAAGAAAAATAAAACTCTCCATACATGTCTTTGTCCTGGAGTGGAATAGATCCACTAGATGTCAATTGACTTGTTTCTTTTACCAACCACTCACTTTTTTTGACTCCAAACTCTAGCTTTGATTGTTTTTCCTTCCTCATGCTCTCCAACCAACCCTTCTTTATAAACACCACATTGTTCCCTTATCAATAACCCCTCTTTATCTGACATCACTCCTCTAACTGCCATTCTATTTCTATATTCTTTCTCTTTCATTTTCCTGACTCATTCTTCTTTTTCAATTTCCCTGCTTTCCTTCAAACTTCCATCTGTCATTCTACTCAATTTATATTTTGTTGTAATCCATATTCATGTAATTTCTATATGGAAGCCAGTGACTGCTGTTCAGGACTAAAAGGCCTATTACTTTATGGCATAAACTGTAGATCTTGAAAGCTTTCCTGATTTACAATAATAACTTGGGATATGTCCAAAAATACCATTAACTGAAATCGACACGCATATACACTTAAGAGCGCATACACCTAGGGCTATTTTTTGCCATGTTGTGTGAATAATTCCGGTATTCACTATGTGAAAAAATATGTGCATTTCCTTTGTTATTGTTTTTCCAAGAATACTTGATTGGATTCCCACTGTTCCAATTTCAAAGCATTTCCAAAACTGATGCCACCTAGGACATGAGACTTTGTTTATTTCAATGATTTTGTAAAGATTACTGCATCACCCCACGAACCTGGTGAGGATAAGAGGTTTGGAAAATGAATGAATATTGCATCACCTTGAGATTCTGCTTGTATGGTGAAACCAATTGTCGAGGTAAAACAAGCAGGGCTGCATCAGCTATACCCAGAGCATCTGCTCTGAATGTGTCTGAACACATGGAAAACAAAAAAGCACAAACACATTCCCCATGCACATCCATGCTCGTAGGCATATACAGAAATAAATAATCCAATGATAAATAAGATAGATCTTTGCGATGAAAAACGATCCAAAATATGCCCAAATGAGATGATTTAGGAGTCGTAATTGGCTCCCAAACATTGATACTCAATCAATAGTTTTTTTAATTTGCCCATCAACAGATGACATAAGTAACAAAGAGTGTAGTTGAAATGAAAAGACACTTTTGTGTTTGTCTGTGTGGCACAACTTTTATGCAACAACGTGTTTTGGAAACTGAAACTGAATTTTGCCATTCTTATGTTGATTTATGTATCAAGTGCTAATGCAAACTGTAATGTGTCACCTAATAAAAAAGAAGAAATGAAATGAAGGCAACTCATTGTCTAAAGCAAGAATGCATTCAAATTTAGGCAATTCTTATTTTTAATTCAAGAAATGTATGATAAATCATAACAATATGCATATGACTCATACAAACATACATTCTTCCCAAAGTTACAAAAAATGAAAGTGTCATCCTTTCATTGCAAAAGTGTCTGCCTTCAGTAATATCGAGATGTTCGGTCTTCGATATGATTCAGAAGTCAATCTCCAGATTAGAGGGGGACATAAATAGACTGAGAGAAATTAAGCGAGAGAGAAAGATAATTCAAAAAGTTAATGGAGAACAAAATGCATTAACTGCCAATACATCCGCACTAATCTTGTTTGTGTTTGGTAGAGACTTAATTAACAAATAAAGTCATGCAGCTGTGCTTTGTCTTTAAATGTGTCACGCTCAATGTTAGTTTTCATCTGATACGAATCATTTACAAAATGTGAAGTAATTAATGCTAAATCAATTACTACCTGGAGTCATCAAGTCATATTTAACTGTCTTTACACCCCCCATCACCACCAACACACACAACCATACAGACACACACACACACACTCCCTAACTTCTTTAGAAACAATGTCCCATAGAAGTGGGCTACATTCTCAAGGGAGATTAAAGCTCTCTGAAACTTTAGCAAAGATAGGAGCTTCAGGACATGAAACAGAGAAATGCAACAAACAACAAATGTTGAGCCTGAGTCCTGAATCACAAATAGGTGTCCTTGACACTCCCAAAGTAATTCTTCCCTTTTATTATGGAATTTTGTACAAGTGCCCTTGGCAACCTAAAAAAGGTGCTTGAGTGTATTTTGCTCTGAACTTTAAACTGAGTTGTGTTGATTTTCACAGTTTTTAATGACTGGAATGCTGTCCACAAATATTACCTTTAAACATTTCTAGGTCTAACGTGATGCCAGTGCTTTGCAGTTTTTTTTCTGTTGACTGCAGATGTCTTTTAAATTGCACGTATGACGCCAGACGGGCAACTATGGTTGCTGGGGAACACTAAACAGCAACTGCTGGCTCTCTCTTTTCAAATTCATGCAAAAGGGAAAAACACAAATTTAGTCCTGAGCATCCTATCAATCCTTTCATTCTTGGTAGTGTTATTCTCCACTGATAACATGGATAACCCAGCTGACTTCAAGTAGGAGGTGAGATATCCACGCTAGAGTGTGAAATATTTATTTTGAGTGGCTCTTTATGGAGGGCGGGCCACTGGTTAGCGCGTCGGCCTTACAGTTCTAAAGTCAAGGGTTCGAACCCTGTGGGTCCTCACTGTGTTGTTTGCATATTCTCCCGGGACTTACAGGGGTTTTCACTGGGTACTCCGTTTTCCTGCCACATCCCAAAAAACATGCATGGTAGGCTCTTTGAATTCACTAATTGCTCCCAGGTATGAGTGTGAGTGTGAATGGTTGTCTCCTTGTGCCCTGCGATTGGCTTGCCACCAAGTCTGGTGCCTGTAGTTAGCAGGGATAGGCTACAGTGCCCCCATGACCCTTGTGAGGATAAGCGGTTCAGAACATGAATCAATGAAAGAATCTCCATGGAATTCACATGTCCCTAGTTATGTCAGTAACTCTATCTCCCCCCCCCCTCCCATTAACATTAATTATTTTAAATTTCATCTCTGCATCTCATCTCATCTCTTGATGGAGATTCGGCGCACCTTCAAAGTGCACAGCTGGGACCATAAAAACATTCAAGGACCAATGGGGGGAATAACCGCTTATCACTTACTAAATCTTTTGTTTCAATTGCTTTACACGTAACCCACCCTATCCAATCTTACTGACATCTACATTTGTGTTCTCTTCTCTTTCCTCTATCACAATGGAAGTTTCATATTTCTCCTTTCAGACTTTCAGCTTTTCTTACTGTTAAAAAAAAATAAAAAAAGAAACTTTTACTTACTGGTGTCCTTGGTTTGATGTTAAAATCTATGCTTTTGTGGAGGTGGGGCATGTGTAGTGCTGAGAACTTGACAAAAGCCTTTCTTTGTTCCGTTGGGATATTGCGTGTCTCTTGTGTATGATTGATTGTCTCAATGAACTTTGAGTTGTCCTTGAGATTGAAATCTTCCAATAATGTTTAAAACTATTATGATTAATCTTCAAAAGATGGTATACTTTATAAAATAAATAAATGGAATTTTTGTTATGGGGAAAACCAAGTCTAGTGTAATGAGTTTTTTTGTAAGAGTTAAAAATATACACTGGCAAGAGAACTTGAATGAAACGTACAATAAGCACAGCTTTATGGCAAGATAGTCTGAAAACAGCTCATGGTGAGAGGTACCTTAACGTACAGTGCTCGTAAAGCACCGCAAGGGCGTTGCATGGATCCACCCAAACAACTGATGGAATTAAGGAGACAAAAACTGAAAGCACAACATGAACAATACAGTTTTGCCAGTAATGTCCAGGTTGGAAATTGTGTGCCTGTTATGTGTAGTTGGGGTTTGGGATTGGATGTGTGTGTGTGCGTTCCCCTCGTGTGTGCTGTCCGTGTGATTATTGTATGCGTTTCGCATATTGTCCCTCATAGTTTCCCTTCCTTTGCGTGATCAGGTGTGTGTATTTTGCATCCAACCCCTGTCTATCCATTTAAACCCCGTGTGTTTTTAGTCTGTTCTTGTCCAATCATCTGCTTTGCTTGCGTCATGCTAAGTTGCCATGTCATGTTTCAGGTTTCTCATTTCCCCATGCCTTCCACATCAGGTTTGAGGTTGTTATTTATTTCGAAGTCCTTGTTATTTTCTTGAATCACCTCCTGCCTCAGTCATTAAAGTTTTTGTTAGAGCACTCCAGGCACTCGTCCGTTGATTGCTTCCCTGCATTTGGGTACTACTCTACGTTCCACGCCGAATAAGACGCAGCAGTGCCTAAATATACTGCTCTTAATTCATTATTTCTGAAAGTATTTGTGTATATTAATTTCAAAAAACAAATCCCCCAATTTGAATCTGGTATGCATGATCTGTTTGGACTGCTGAGACCGCTATTTCTAAAATGATTGTGTATTTAGTTGAATAAAGAGGTTAAAAAAGTGAAACCTTTATCATTAAAATATGTCAAAACTTTGGCTGCTTTAAGTGAAAATCTGACCTGAAAGTATGCAGGGCATGTGTATTCTCATTGGCCCGGCATGTGGCATTAGAAAAGGTGAGGTCAGCAAACTTACAGCTTGGCAGTGGGAATGAGATCGTGATTGATGCGAGGACAGAAAAGGGTCGAGCCTTTCCCTTTCAATCATGGGGTTAGACTATAAATGTGATGCTGGATATTGTACACATAAAAGAAACACCTTTTTCCAAAGTGAGTGTAGCTTTTCCTGAAATCTCCCTTAACTTGTCTGTCAGTCTCATCTACAGTTTACAGTGATCGAATGGAACAGATAAAATTCACTTCTCACACTGGTCAACCTTTCTTTGCTGTCTGATCATCCTTCCATCATATTTTATTTCCAAAATGTTGTTGCAACTTCAGCTGTCATTACTGCACCTCAATAGTCAAACTGTACAAGCTTTTGAACCTTTTGAAAAGTTAATTCAAGGACATTTTCATCTCATTTTTTCAAAACAGAGATCATTTATTTTTTATTTTGCAATACCTCAAAATAGAAATATGAGATGACTAAATTATCAATTAAGTCCAGAATGTTTCATTTTGATACCACATGTTTCAGCAAAATAAATATATTAAAATTGCACCCAATGGATTTCAAATTCAATTATTATATTTAATATTGTTTGTGTAAATAAGGACACTTTTCAGTTTTTGTGTTTAGGGTTCTTACTACATTTCAGGATATTGAAAATGCCTTTTAGAGTTAAACTTTGAAGAAGATATACGCCATTTTTTTATTAGAATCTGGAAGAGATACAGCAGAGGTGATGAGGCCATATAAATGGTGTGACACCACTTAAGAAAACTCACGGGTGAGGGTGCTTGCTCAATTTAGACACATTTTTTATTCGTGGTCTGACAGCACACTCAGGGAATATGACTTTGATTGAACAACTCAATTTATAGGAAGGTCTTTATATAAGAATACAATAGAGAAAAATAATTATTTTAAATGTCTTTTTTAAAATCATCTCTGCCTTTGAATATCAACTTCTCTAATTATGTCCTCTGGATTGCATATTTGGTACCTTCACCACTCATATTTTGTGTCATATACGTAGAAAAAAAAAAGAAGTACTATTTTCAAAAGTACCGCCAAATTGATTTGGTAAAGAAAGTAAAAAAAAGAGTAAGAGACAGAGTGACTGACGGACAGAATGATTGCTCTCACATCCCTGTCCATTTACTTATCGATCTATTTTTCATTTGACATTTAATCATAAGGGCATTTATACCCTTAGATTCATAATAAGTTCAAAAGGATCAGATATGTCCCTGTAAACAATAAAAAAGTGTTTGCTGATTTTTAAATCCTTTGTTTGGGCATACCTATCTTCTTTGGCTCATCACTCTGTAACCTTGAGATAAAAAAAATTAATAACACTCAAAGCTGCTGATGTGTAATTAATCACAGGTGGAGATGCATACAAAAATACACTATTAAGCATGTATGAGTAGGTGTCCATGTGCTTACATAAAGTACACGAGCATAAAATCCCAGTGAAATTTATTTTGCAAGAACAGTTGATGAGAGGCCACTCTAGCGCATCTAAGACATTGTATAATGAAATGTTTATTTATGAATGAAAGGCAGCAATACATAATGACAAGAAAACACAGTCTACTTTGCAAGGTATATCCTACAAGCCTTTTTCTATGGAGGCAATAATTCAATGGCAATATCAAACCAAAGAGCAAATCAGACTGTGCTCTTGTAGAACACCAACATTGTGATGATATGAATAAATACTGGAATTACAGGGTAATCCATTTACTGTAAGACCGGCTTGGTGATTAGGAAGACTGGTCTTCCGTTACTGTGTCTTTGCTCAAACAATGTATTTAAAAGGTTATATATTTTTAAGCAGATTTATATCTTTACAAATGGCACAACATAAAATTGGCTGCTAAACATTCACCCACTGTGGGGGTCTTCCAAATATAATACATTTTTAAATGCAACAAATCCAATGAATTAAATAAAATGTACAATAAAAAGATGCTTTGATTCACACACGAAGGAAACACGCAGAATCTATGCTGTACTCCAATAAAAATCCTTAACCAGAGTTTCCGAGAACATACTTAACATTAGGAAAGTTATAGGCAATCATCCAATTGAGGTCACACCACATATGGAAGAGACACTCAATTCATAAACACTTTTCTACAGTTTCAGTGTTGGCGTGATGTTGGTCTGTGAAATATCATAGAAATCAACACTTGCTAAATTCAGCCACTGCTGGGGCTCTACTGCTGTTTATTAAAGTTAAAGGCTTGTTGCCAAAATCAGTTCAAAGACATATTGTCAGAGTGACAACATCTTTCTCCACCCCTCTCTGTTATTGACTGAATAAATATCAGTCTGAGAACATGAGAAAGACTGAGCAAGAGTGATTGAAGCATTTTTTTTCTATTACATTTGTTGACATTGTCTTTCTTCAGTAGTTGGGCAATTTGCATATTTATTTAGTTAGACTTGAATACATATCTTCTTTAGTCTGTCACAGTAAGTGAAAGAAAATTCTTGATCAGATGTTTCATCTTGGTTTTCACCCTTCTTGTTTGTTTATCATTCCTGTTTCCACTTAGTGGCCATTTAAACAGGCATGTTATTATAAATAAGACATCATTTAAATCCTGATTTTATATATTTACATATTATTGATGTTTTTCATCTTTTTATTCCATATAGTGTTACTATGATATGGAATGAAATATATTTTTATGTTCTTCGTAGTGCAGACATATTAAAAATGTTAATTTAGCATATGCTTGAGTTGGTATTGATGGTTTTCAACATAGAAAAATTGAGAAAGTGACTACTTGTGAACCTGACAACTTTATTTATGAAATACATTTGGAAAAATAACTGTAAGCCGACCAAATGAAAACTAAAACAGCCTAACATGAAACCAATACAGTGGGATCAAGAGCCAAAGATTCCCTCTGGACAGTGAAATACAAAAAAAAAAGGCAGGGGCAGTAGGGCTAAATTCCCCCTAAACTCTAACTGAGCCAAAGACAAGCTACAAAGGATCCAGTGGGATCCAGCAAATGCCAAAGCAGAATAAAATAAGATATAAAACCATGCTATGAAGCAGCCACCTCTCTGTTGAACATGAGAGCCCATAGTAGTCATAGGTTGCCCGATAGCTGTTTTGTCCTGCTGTTCGCAGTAACATTTTGGTGGCAGGGGACCTCAGATTCAATGGCCAATGTGGACAATGGTTTGATCTCCTCTCCTTCTTATTTTTCTCTCTTTGTTTGGTCCTGGCTCTTTTTGACTCTCTTTCCTCAGAGTGACCCTCTTCATATTCAATCAGGAGAGCACCCAGAGGATCAATTTTTTATAGAGGAGGACACCAGTCTTTAATAGACTAGAAATCTTCAGTAAATCCAAGTTTGAAAATGAAGCCATCAAATTCAATCTGTTAGTGGCAAATACATTACTGAGTTAAGTAAAATGAATCAATCGCTTGTTTGTGTGTGTTTGTGTATTTCTTTTTATTTCATTTTCCCCATGTTTCTGCCAATTTGATTTATACTACCTGCTCTTATGTGTAATGTGGGTAACAATTAAATAATTATACTATATATTTAATTTTCTCATCTCATTTTCTGAATTGCTTTATCCTTACCAGTGTCACAGGGGGTGCTGGAGCCTATCCCAACTGACCACGTGCCAAAGGCGGGGGATACCCTAAATCGGTGGCCAGCCGATCGCAGGGCACAAGGAAATGGACAACCATGCAGGAATTTATGCTGGAAAATTTTGAATTCTTAAATTAAAAAAAGGATTAAATGAGAAAAAATAACTTGAAAATAGTGGATCTAAGCAGCTGCCCATCAACAATATCTCAAAACAGTTTCTACCATAATGTAAATGGATGTCTTTGAGTCCAAGTGCTGTAACACTTGTACGTGTTCGTGTATACAGACATCGCCTCACACGTGCGCACACAAACACGTGTGACGTTTTTGCTAATGAATAAGGATTCGCCGTATTTAGAGTTGGTCGTTAATCACTGGCAGTGCTGGCAGCTAACAGATAAGCAGATTGATCCAAGGCCACAATGGGAGCATAGCCTGGCACTGGCCATTCATCACATGCATGCCCCCCAACACCCACACAAACATGGTGTACTTTCATACACAAGACTAAACGCTGGCTAAAGTGTTTGAGCTCATGACATGCCATTCATTCGCTCATCTTCTAAGAGAATTACTTCAGTACTTACACAAGGAAGGAAGAGTCTGCTAGTTGGTCACTGCAACATACACTTGAACTGAGATAAAAGTCCATGTTTTGGTCATCCATGAATCCCATTGGGAAGACCAAGACCTAGGGACTGTAAGGAGAATAGCCCAGTGGATAGACGGCTGTTGAGGGAGAAGACAAGATGACAGGATGACAAAACAGAGTTAAGGACACGCTCTAGTAAAGTGTGACAGCTTGGCAGCCCCACGAGGGACCGTGAGCTCGGAAAGCAAGATAGCCAGTACATATATGAGAGGAGGGAATCTGGTCAAACATCTGTGATTTCTTGTCTTTTTATGGCTTCCATCACAATGGCATTGATGGTGAGAGACATTGACAGAGAGAAAGGTACACGGTATTTCTGAAGCCTCCTAAAACGAATACTACCAATGCATCAAAGCCAATAGCATCACATTGTTGCGTTCTGCTATAAACATGCTTTTGAGTTTGAAGATAGAAAGACATTTGGTCTAGGTCACATGTGTCAAAGTGGCGGCCCGGGGGCCAAATCTGCCCCGCCACATCATTTTGTGTGGCCCGAGAAAGTAAATCATGAATGCTGACTTTCTGTTTCAGGGATCAAATTAATATGAAGATTATAGATGTATATTATATTTCCTGATCGACCCCCTTTTAAATCAAAAATAGTATTTTTTAATATTTTTTTCTGTGTTTTTAGGTCAACATCATTTTGTAAAATCTAAAAATATAAAATACAAATATTTTCTGTTGTCCACTTAAATATGGAACACAATGATTAATAGATTTTCCTTTACTAAGATAGAAAAAACCTCAAATAAACATTGTTTTAGATCTATAAAAAAATGAATAGTTAAGGCTTTTCATACAGTTCTTTTAATCCATTTATTAAAAACTAATCTAAATATTGTATCTAAAAATGGTCCGAAAAATATGTGGTAATAGAGTAGTTCCTAGGAGAAACAATTGAACAGAACTGACATATCTTTCAAAGGCTCTGGTATTTAGATTTGATTTCACCATACCTTTCATTACACTCAATAACAATCAGTGAAGAATGTTTTCTTTATATTTGTTTTTTTTTCAGGTCTGATCTTATGAAAGTCACGTATAAGTTCCTCTTTGTTCACACTTTCACTGCTTTTTTTCCCTCTTCCAATTTTCTTTCATTATTCTCCAATTGTACATGTACCTGCACACTACAAAAGATAATATTAAATATAAAAATTGTAGCATTGTTCTATAAGATTGGCTAACCAGAAAAACTGCGTTATTCATTATTGCCTTTAATTAATTCCACTCCAACTATGTTCCACAACGTAGACATATGTAGTAAATCTATGTAATAATTCAGTCAGAAACAATTTGTTCGTGGCATACCCGTTTCTCTTAATGAAAGTCTCCCCCATGAACAATAGATTGTTATAAATCAAATATCTGCAATTAGCTGGAAACCATTTCAGGCTCTACCCCTCCAACTATCTATAGTTAGGTGGGCAGGCTCCAGCACCCTTGTGAAGCTTGTGAGGATAAAAGCAACGAAACATATAAAAACATAATAAAAATATGACATAATTATACAACACATATGACCTTTTATGCAAAGATGATGAAATATATGAAATATTCAATAGTTGTAATTAGAATAGCATAATAAAATCCTAATGTTTCAACTTGGAAAATATCTGATGAATGGAAAATAAACAGGAAATGGATTTGAGAAAGAAGGAGAAGGTTGTGTCTAGAACACATTAGATGCACCCACACATACATATATATCAGTCAGTTATGATTTACTGTTTGGGGTTGGCATCTCTGTGACTTCCAGAGAAGAAAGGAAATGAAAGAGGATGATACATAATATAAACACAAAACTAAATGCAAGGCATTCAACAATAATATAGAGACATTGAAGTCTGTTTTTCACACAGTTGATAGCCGTGATTTAATCTCTCAAACTCAGGCTGTGTTTTACAAGGTAAGAAGACACTGCACTGGAGATGCTAGACTATTACATACTTCATTTTTTTCTACAAACAATGTTCCTTTAGTTTCCTGCTTAATATTCCTTTATTTTCTGAACCACTTATCCTGACAAAGGGTACGGGGGGTGCTGGTGCCTATCCCAGATGAGACAGAGGACACCCTGAATTGGTGGCCAGGCAATTGCTAGGGACGAGAAGATAGACAATAGCAAAAACTAGACTTTGACTCGTGAAACCTAAAATAATGCAAAATAGATCTGGAGTGGATCTCAGCCACTGTCCTAGGTCGACACTTAATCTGAATCAGCCGACAAATTTATTTTTAAATCCTTTATTCCATGCAATCTTCACATTACATAGATAACTCAACAATCTTAATTAATCTTGTGCTGTAATTAATCGGCATGAATAATGCCACATTTAAATTCAAATAGTCCACTACAAAATGATCTTTGATATTCAAATCTTTGCTCATGTAAAAGGCAGTTGAAGAAACTGTCTTGATCCCTCTTTTATAATTAGTTGGACTCTTCCACAAGCTCATGACTCTATGAGAGTCTCTGTCCTTGTGCAGCCTTTTGCATTGACATAGCAATCTTCCTCTGAATTCTGCCACGATAGGTCGTAACATCAGCATTCTGCTGCTGTCTCTGCTTAGAATACTGCAATTTCCAACATTGCTCTTCACATTTCTGTTCATTGACAGCACTTAGAGGCTTTACTTTCTAATTGTTTATCTTTCCTCACCTTCTTAGCCCCCACCATTTCCTTCTTTTTTTATTATTTATTATTTGTAATCGTCATCCATCCTTCTGTCTTCACTAGTACTGGATTTCTGTAGGCTATACAGACCTTTTCACAGCAGCAGCAAATGCACAGTTTGCCTAGAAATCAATTCTATGTTACAGTAAATGGGAGAAGCTGTTCCCGACACCATTAAGTGTTAGTGGCCACTTTGGGTGGAGCGCCAAAGGGTGTGTGAATTGTGGAGTGTTCTTTTTTACGCTGCATAGAAAGTTGTTCTATTTTAGGATATAGAACAGTACATTATCATGAAAATATGGAAAGAAAAAAAGATGATTATAATATTTGCAGCACCGGCCTTTAAAGGGTTTTCCAGAAGTCATAGATGGACAGTCTTTCCCTTGTGGTAGGATCCCTGGACACCTGGATAAAACCCATAAGAGCAGAGCGAGTCAAACAAACTTCATATAGTAAAGTCCACACCTCCATTTTTTTTAAATAGCAGACTCTTCAATGAATCACTGAGATATTTTTTTTCTACTACACAGTGCCAGGCAGTACATCTGTGATTTTGTAATGCTGTAGGTCCAGTCTTACATTATGTTGGGAGGCCTTGTAGAGACAGGATCGTTCCATTAACAAAAGCAGTGGAGCACAGCCACTGCTGACTCATCACTGCTATCCCATTCTAGGTGGGGATAGAAAGTAATGTCGCAAGGTTAAAGGAGAAGACAATAAGAAATGTGTAAAACACGCTTGGTGGAAAGAATTGAAAAGATGTGGGAATGAAATAAATCAACAAAATCACTTCATATGTTTTTATTAAAAATTGATTTGTTTCCGTATATATTGTACAAAAGAGGCGTGAGAGCAATAATTTACCATTTATGGTTGGTTTAATGTTTTTGCTTCATTTACTATAATGATTAATGCTCATCATTCTGCAGGTATACAATATATGCTACTGTAATTACCAGGATGCCATGAGAATTGTGTTTGTGTTTTTTCAATCTAATAAAATTGCATAGAACAATTGGTCAAAGCACGAAGGTGTTTTTCCTCTAGATTCTAATAATGATTTAGTAGATTAAGTCTGGGGGAAAAGTATTCTTCGGTGTTTGTCCATCGACGTTAAAACAGTTAAATAAATTATTCTTCTACTATTCTCACCTTTTTGTATACATGTACTCTTCCTAATTTTCTTAAATGTTCTTTTTTTTAATTGCTGTGTAATTCTGTTACACACTCACATTTACACCACTGAGTGCGAATTAATTCAACCCTACTGGTGCCATATTCGGGCAAATGAAGCACTACGCTGTGGGTGACTTTAATTAATTATTATTATTTTTTACAGGTTAAATTCCATAATTCTTTTGTGAACCACGTATCCTCATAAAGGTTGCGAGGGGCACTGGATCCTATCATATCTGTCTTCAAGCGTTAGGCAATGGACACCCTGAATTGGTGGCCAGCCAATTGCAGAACATTAGGAGACTGACAACCATTCATGCTCACACTCACACCTAGAGGCAATTTAGAGTGTTCAACCATCTTACAATACATGTTTTGGGGATGTGAGAGGAGACCAGAGAACCTGGAGAAAACCCAAGTCCGGGAGAACATGCAAACTCCACACAGTAAGGGCCTATCTTGGATTGAACCCTCGACCCCAGAACTGTGAGGCCGACATGCTAACCACTTGTATAATGCAGCGAGTGAGCGTTGCTGTATTGTCCATGTTTGGATCTACATATACATGTGAGCCGTCCTTCTCTCATCTAAAACACATCAAGACCAATCTAAGATCACGTTTAACTGATGAAAGTCTCAAAGCCTGCATGAACCTCAACTTCACCGCGTTTCAGACAGATTACAAAGAAATCTATAAAATGATGCATTCCCAGAAGTCTCATTGATGGTGAGAAATGTTGTTTTCCCTTCTTGGCTTCAATAAAAAAAACTTAATTCAAAACAATACATTAGTACACTCTAAAATTGTTTGGTCTTTTGGTTTTTAAAAATAATTTCAAATACATTTTTAAGCAGCCTTATAATAATCCAAGGTTCCTCTCATGAAAACTGTTTTAATGGGATCTTTCCCGAATGGACCCGTGAAATATTTCTGTGGCAGATCTATGGAAGTCTGTCCAAAATTCGGTATGTCCATGTTATACTTTTCTGGTTTGTCATTGCAAAAGCAAAAAGAAAGTGATTATCATGAAATATGACTGCAAGCAGCGATACAACCGTGAGCAGCGAGGCGGGAGATGGCCGAATTAAACAAGTGCCTCTGGGACATGGTCCTCAGCTCAGACAAGGACGATGACCCAGATAACAACGTCAAAAATGACTTGTTGGGAGAAGGATGATGCCTTGGAGTAGGCCAAACATTAAAATTTTAATTACCGATTTTAATTAATTTCAGCAAGACAAGTTTTTTTCTGTTTTTGCTGATTTCAGTCAGCCGCGTGTTACATCTTACTAGCACTTTGATAACAGCACACTTCTTTTCACTTGTACCATAACTTTCTTGGGTAAAAATGATGAAAAGAATAAAGCTACATTAAGCACATTAAAAAAAAAAAAACTCAAGGGACATGTTAGAACTCCGTGACGAACAAGGGTCGAAGGCGCACGAATCACGAATTCACTGCCGAAGCGACTCCGCCATGGTTCCGTAAATAGATAAAAAAAGTGCTTGGAAAGGGGGCTTTTGATCGGACGGTCGCGCTCATTCGATGCTGTCGGTTGCTATTCAACTCGCACTCACATATGCTTACAGTGTGCTAATCTTTGCGACTTTTGTATTTCGTAACATTGAATTTCTTTCTTATATAGAAACAAAAAAATCATATCGAGGCCTTGTGTAATGTGAATATTTAATGTGTAGGGACATTGGTAAGTAGAGGTAGCACTGTACTATATTAAAAATGTAGACACTTTTGTTTGTTTTTGGGGTGTTTTCCTGCTACTTCCTCTGTTTTTGTTGAACATCTGTTGAGTTGAAAGTATCCGGTCAAGTAAAGCCGGTTGGAAAGAGAGTATACTAGAAATCCTTCAGACACTTGTAGTCCCAACACATTATTTAGGGCTTTGCTACACAGTGTTGTCCGAAGAAAACAATTCTCTCCAAAACGAGGTGGCACACCTTTCGTTGTGGAATACACCGCCGAGCTATCGCTGAATCTTCACCAACAAAAAAATAGAAACAGCTGCACAAATTATACATGCAGAAGACAATAGTTACATAAGAGTGATGATTTTGAAAAGACTAATAAACCATAGGCATTGGTGATGAGCCGTTTCAAGACGCTATAAATGAAAATGAAGAGTTGTCTGGAAATACTCACAGCTACAATCTACATACTACCAATACCTACCACACAATTTCAGTGAAATATTCCAAAATGTGACCCGAACTGCTATTGGGAAATATGAAATGGAATATAATCTGTGAGTTGAGCTCAATAAATTCTCTCTGTAATTCTTGGTCCAAATATAGGAACACTGATTTAAAGGCTGGTCCCAATTGACTGTAACTGGGTGGAATTAAACCCACAGAAAGAACAATCAAATGACTAAATTAAGGTTGCAGTTACATGTATGGATTGTGTATTGTATAGTTTGATGGTTTATTTAAAAGTGACATACCATAGTGTTGGTACTTTGAAATTATTCAAGTCAATCGTTTATTTTGAATTCAACAAAATTAGCCCTCATTGAAACCCAAATACTAATATTGCTAAATTCAATGTCAAAATAATCTTTTCTGTAGAAAATAAATGGGTCTGCCTCTAGTTCTTCAAATGTAAAAGCTCAGCTTCTTTTTGATAACAGCTTTGTTCTTCAGCTTGCCTCCATTTTTCACTTTGTTGCCGCCTGTTTATTTCTCACGGCCCTTTATGTTCTCTCAGAGGAAGAGAATTGCACTCATATGGACAAAAGATGAAACATATAACGATTGAGGCAGAGAGCAAGAAAGAGAGTGTGTGTAAAACAGAAAGAAGACTGGAAATAAAGGCAAAACGGTTTTTGAATTTGTGAATGAATGAATGCAACAATGTCAATAAATATATGAATGAAGTGTTAGAAAAGCCTTGAAGAAGAGATGTTAAAAGCTGAGTAAATATAGAACAACCAGCTACTTCACCACTTCTCTTTTATATGCTCCTTTCCCTCCCTCTTGCCTTATTCTGACCAGAAGAGTAATGGCTTTGGCGCGATGACTTGACTGATTAATGCACTCAAAGAGAGGTGGGGCACAACAAACAGATGAGAGGGTCTATGTATGCGCACACGCATCTGTGTATATATTTAAGAAACCTCAGTCTGGCCACTCGGCCAATGCATCAAGTAATTTGATTCTGTCCAGGACATATATTTCTCCTCATCAACAAAAGTGCTGTTCTGTTCCAGATTTTAGTAATCAGGCTAACACGTAATGTTTCAGGGATGAAACAGAAGTGACATTTCTTAGACAGAATGGATGGAAAGCCCTTCTCATGGTGACAAACTGTTAAAAAGAAACACATCAGACAAAGCTTAGAAAAGAGTATAAGAGAAACTGGAATTGTGTCACTTTGCAGTTGGCATTTTAAGTTGTAAGATCTTTAGAGGTGATCGAGGGCAATTAACTCCATATCATTGGGTGACTCTCCACTCCATCTCATCTCTTTGCTCTAATGGGTTTCCCTTATCTTTCCACTCCGCCTGATCTTAATGATATTCTAATGGTGCACAATACAGTGGATGAAAACACCCTATCATGTTGATTGGTTTGGTCCAAGGCAACAAAGCGCTGCGCCATAAGTTTACTTATTCAACCTAATATAACCAGTGAAACTTCTTGAATCAGATTAAGATTCAAAACACATCTTTGTAGTTATATTTATATATTTATTTCCCCAAAGTAACTGTGAGGGCGATGCACCAACAACTCAGTCAACCAATATATTTGTGAAATTCCCTTTAACACAGCTCCATCAAGTTAATGATTAACACAACTCCTAACCACAACTACTATTATTACTACTACTACAGCTCTATCTAGAGGATGTATAACACAACTGCTAACCACAACTAATATTACAAATACTAGAGCTTCATCTAGTTGATGTATAACACAACCCTCTACAATTACTACTATGACTACTACTACATCTCCATCTAGGGGAAGCATAACACAACCACCTACTATTACAACTACAACTACAAATATAGCTCCATGTGGTGAATGTACTACCCAATCCATTAATACTACTGCACCTCCATCGAGTGGATGTATATAACACAATACCCTACTTCTACTACTACAACTACTACAATGACGATGGCAACAGGGACTACTACTACTACTACCCAGTAGTCATATATAAGACTGAGAAATTTTAAGCTATTCATTGAAGGTGTGCCTGATACTCCAGTGTGCCTTATAGTGCGGAAAATACGGTGAATATGCACAACTGAACAGAGCTGAATGGTGCTGTCTGTAGTTAAAACAAAGTAATTAAAGATTAATTACATTCTTGAAATGTTGGAACTACAGTGGGCTGTGGTAATTTTCTCTTCCACTTTACAACTAATGTTGTCAGTGTGCCATTGATTTTTTAGAGGGAAAAATGCAACTGATTGCGCAGTTGGTTGAGAAAATATTAAGCAGTTAAAACCTCAACATAACAAGATTATTTATATAATTAATGCGATATCCCACCACCCTTCTGAGGATAAGCAGTCCTCCAAAAAATGAATGAATGATAGTAGGAACTGTATAGAGAATATTTTGTCTTTCATGTCTTAACTCCAACCTAATCTCCTGCTCACTCTCATCATCCGGGGTATATACTTCACCACAAACTGTTTACCGGTTGAAGTTTATCCATCAATGATTGAATCTATTTTATCACCAATCTATTAAATGTATGGTATATTCTGTACCTGTACAGTTATTGTCAAAATACTTTCATGGGTTCTTGAACCACTTGGTGGCACTGTGGCACTGGGATCTAGTAATGGTCAAATTCCCCTTTCTGTCATCTTTTCCAAAGATGTACACACTTTGGGCGAAGGTAGGTGTCAAGGAGACAAACGGAGGGTGGGTGAAGTGAAATTTGGGTGGGCCGAGCAAGAGGATGAACTGAGAAAGTTTGAAATGGGAAATGTTTTGACAGATGAGACAAACAGTAATAATTATAAAGGTATATGTATTTTAACTGGGAAATCTATATACCAAATATTGTCATTCCACAACACTGTACTATATACTTGTATAAAGTAGAATTGACTTAACTTGGTTGACTCCTAACCTTGAAAGTAAGATAAAGACTGCATTATGGAGATGTATTTCCACAGCTGACACTCCAATAGCTTTCTGGTGACAGCTTGACTGAATTCAGACCCATGGGAGTAGCGTACCATTGATTGTCGTGTTGATGTTGTGGCAGAAAGCGGGAGACAGATGAAAAAACTTTCATGCACATACATAATACAATTTGGAAAATAAACACAAGCCCACAGAGGTTTTCTTTTTACAAATACAACATTCTATATGTATATACTGTTTGCAAGACACACGGTCAGACACAAGTAAAATAACATGTATAAGTAGAGAAACATAGATAACATGTGAAGTGCATTAATAAGAAGTTTGCTAGGTTCATGTTATAAAAAAATTGTTAAGTTGTATTATATATATATATATATATATATATATATATATATATATATATATATATATATATATATATATATATATATATATATATATATATATATATATATATATATATATATATATATATATATATATATATATATATATATATATATATATATATATATATATATATATATATATATATATATATATATATATATATATATATATATATATATATATATTTTTTTTTTTTACCTTGAACAGGGTTTAAAGAGCATGTGAATGGTTAGAGAACAAAGCTTGGTAGATTAAGAATCTGACAAAAACAAATCCACCAATGGTGAAGCATTAATACACTATCAGTGATTACTGTCTTTGTGGTATGACTATTTACATGTGTGATGATCCTACTGTGTCCCAAAGCAAACAAAACTGAAGCCGCATGACTGGACAACACATACAAACATGAAGCTGAACCTAATGGTAGAATGACATGACATGAAGGATGGTAGCAAACTCAATTGGACATTGTGATTTTTATGGAGCATGTCTTCTTTTGTATACATTTTTTTGACCTGAATAAAAATATATCTTATTTTATAGCGGCAGCCACGTTTACATCTTGGCGAAGGCTAAAGCTGAAAAACACCAACAGAAGCAGAATAAATTCCTAGTTTATCAGTACCCACCAATTCTGGTAAAATTCTTCCAATCACCGATGAGTTTACTTTGTGTATAGAACCTACCTTTTCTGTTTTTTTTCTATCTCTGATGTAAACATGTTTTTTTTGTAGTGTCAAAATACTTTTTCTTAAATGTAAAGCAGTCTGGGTTGTGCCCTGTGATTGGGTGGAACCCAATTCAGGGTCTCCTGATAGGATGAAACGTATGGAAGATGAATGAATGTAAAGTTGTTTTGTGCTTCAAGGCCATCGTAAAATTCATCCATGAAGGACACAAAAGCATAATGTGATAAAAAAATCACAAAATAAAATATTAACAATTATTCTGTTCAACGTTGCTCTTACTTTGATCACTGGTGAGTTAAGATTTGAAATAAAATACTAAACCATCATTTTCAATCAACTATACCTGTATATTCGTTGTCATGCAATGTAAGTACAACATTTCAATTTATTACATCAGCATTAACTGGAGCCTTAGAGAAAAAGAAGATATGCTTTCAACTTTTCTTGCCCAATCATGCGCAAATTTGATGAACTTCACAAGCAAACACGGACTAAGTGGCATCACAAGGTTTCAAAAGCTGTCGTCTTTTGGTTTGAGGGAAGATTTGATTTGAAAAGAGAGGAGAGAGGTGGATGACAGGAGGAGAGACGAGAAGGATAAGAGGAACAGACTGATTTGTGAAACCCTACAGCAACCCTCTAGCAAAAATCCATAACAGTGTCACTGTATGCTGGCTGTCATATTGCAGCAGTCAGTCACTCATTCACACATACAAACACACACATGGACACACAAAAACTGCAATTTAAGCAATAAGTACACCCCAATGTGCACTTGAAGACCACAAATCACACATGCATATCTTATATAAGGAAATAAAAACTTGTGTTCTTTCTGTATCATAAACAAATCATTAAATTAGAGCTATTATCCCACCAAACTTGTTTTTTTTCCTGGTACATTTATGTTTCCAACATCCTTTGAATAAATAGCCCCCTTTTTGGCGAAGCTAAAGACAACAATTTGAGGGGGGACACCTGTCAGGCTCTCCTATCTACAATTTTCAAATGAAGATTATATGAAGATTTAGTTACTATGACAACTAGGGGTTATGTTATTGGTGGAATAATGCAGTGTTGCCAAAATAGCGGCTGGAAATTTTCTTTCGGCAAATCCATTCTAATTTCACACTTTGATTGTATTATTACATTTGAAGTCAGCTGCTCATCAACAAACAACAACTGAGCAATTTTCACATAGCTTTCCAATAAAAAAAGGTATTTTGGGGAAAAAGGGCACAACAAAATGTGTACTTTTTTTTTTAAATTTCAACCGTCATTGGTCGGCGCTGAGTACAGAGAACCCGCTATTTGTACATGAAACTCCACTGTAAATTATACATATCATACCACATTTTACAAAGTACAATGTGCTACATCATTATTACTCTGAATTTAAAAGAAAACTATATAAACTAAGTGGTTTAGCTCAAGTAGTAAATATCCACTAACCACTTAAATTTGCATGCATGTGTTTGTCAGTTTTGTCTGTTTCTTTCCCTGCCACGTTGTGGCTAAGGCCCCCAAAACACCGCAGGACATGCCTCCAGCAAAATCAAGGCCTCACAGTGGCACCCACAGCAGTTGTCCACACTCATCACCATGGTGACCACTTGGGATATAGATGCCCATAACTTAATAGACTGTCACTGCACCTGTCTGGAGCATGGCACTGAAATTCCTTTCGCCGTGTTTTTTTTCCCCAGACTGTGTGTGTACGTGCGCATGTGTGTATAAGTGTAGTTTGTAACAAAATCATGCAAGAATTGTATTGTATACAAATTAGAAACTATAGTAGAAAACTCAGAATATGAATAGCTTTTAAATTACTCTTCAAAAGAGGATGTGGAGTGATTAAAGGAATGAGAAGATGTGAAGCATGTCGGCTCAAGGAGATGTTAAGATAAGAAACTGATGTAACACAAGCCAATTTGATCAAATGCGTGAAAAGCCTACTTGCTTAGTATTTGCAGTCAGCCCTTGTTAAACGAATAGTTTGGGGAACAAAAAAATATTCTACATTTAGTTACTTTAATTATTATTGTTCTTCCGTTGATAGGAGTCAAAGTAATACGACAAAAATGCACAAAAAATAAAATAAACAAAGAGTCCGTCATATAAAGTATGTACTTTGGCTGAAAGACTTAGTGGGTTCAAATAAATATTTCTATTCCAATGATGTGAATCTGATCCAGGCATACATACTCACATCTGTACACATTCTTCCATTAAGGCAGAAGAAAAATTAAACAACTGCTGCCGAACTAAATTTCTGCAAATCAATATATTCATACATGAGAAACACATAAACGACAAACACATAATTGAGCCTGACAGTGTAGACTGTCGAGGTTCACTCAACTATGATTGTGAGTGGTGATGGTCATTTAGTTTTCTGTGTCCCCTATTGCTGACTGGCGACCGGTGTAGTTTGTAGTTTGCCTTTCGCTCGAAGTCAGCTGGAATAATCTCCAACAATCCCCACAACCCTAAATTATCATCCATTTCTAATGCACTTTAACTCATTAGTGTCATGGGTTAGCAACAACCTCTCAGATGACATTATAAAGGCTACTTTGGTTAGTGGTCAATTGTGGTGTTAAGTGAAATACAAATTGTGGTTTGGCAGTCACAAATTGAGCTATAAGTGGAAGTAACACACATTGAAACGTGTAAATAAAGTAACACAAATACGGATGAATAGAGATAGTTGGTTAAGAGGTCTATATTACACTTGCGAGCTGGCGTCTGTGTTTCATCCTCAAGATTGAGTCCTCTACCAAAGGCCTGGGAGTTCGGGTGATTACTTACTAGCTGTTCATAGAGCAACACTCATCTTGAACAAGACTGCAGATACTATTACTTGGATCTACAGGAGCCACTCTCCTAGTGTGGGGCTTGTTCTATCTATTGCACCCACTACAATTGGAATCACACCAGCCTTTACCTTCTACATAAACTCCAGCTGCCATTTCAGTCCTTGGTATCAGATGGCATCAGATAGTATTGCCACATCTATTACAGTCCCTTTCTACTATTGTTTCTCCTGAACCAAGTTCTATGGTTAGCGAGGAGCTGCTTGTCAATCTGTATGCTGAATTCCAAAAGAATTTGACCTTGTTCTCAACCACCCTCTGTGCAGTGTAGCCCCTTGGGATCTGGGCACTTCTGTTTTACAGATGTTCCTGTATACTATACCAGCCACTTGGTTGTGCTTATCCATGTACACTGATCCAGAAAGCATCTTACAATAGTACAATGTGCTGGACCGTTGCCAGAACAAATTTCTACTCTCTGCACTTCGGTTCTGATCTGTCACGGTATATCTTGGCCTCTACGGCCCTTAAAATTAGGGCCTGTTCTTCTGCTCTCATAATTTGTATTGCTGTGTTGTCTGTCAGTGCAGTGCGTTCCAGGTGGCATCTCTTAAATTCAAGCCTCGTTGTCTTATATTTAGTTTGGGACAAGAATTTTGTAAAGTAATTATGTCAGAACAAAAGAATATTATAAAACCAAGAGTATTCCTTAGGATCAACTAAGATGGACAAAATATAAAGATGATAGAATTAGAATTAGGTGAGAAAGTCAAATGTGTTCTTGAATACTGACAGCATTAAATGTTGCAAGAAAGGTACAGACCACCGGACCAAACCCAACCTAAAATTAGACCAGAGACGAAATAGAAAAAATAACAGCAAAAAATTCAAAACTGAATGTAGGACATGGCTCTGTACAATGTTTCCATTTAACTCAGTGTGATATTGTATTCCCATCTTTTTGTTTTAATACCAAGCTTTATGTTGTATATGTATTATTTGATCCATAGGTTTCTCATCCCAAGTTGTCCTCCTTTCAATTCCCCTGGCATACCTCCAATGATGCATTCGTTTACCTTTCTTTTCTCCACCACATGCACTATCATTTTCCTATCTCTCTCCCTAGGCTGCTTGAAACTTTGTGTGCATTCTAGTGGTGGAATATTGCATTTTTAATTTTGCTGACAGCAGACAAAATAGGTGCTGCTATGTGTTTTCCCCCCTCAACATATGTGCTTCATTCTCACATAGGCTGGCCTGCTTGGCACGGATTTAATACGACAGTGCAAGCACAACCCTTTCCCCTTTTTGTTTTTCTCCTTTGTGCTTGCCCTCTATCATATTTTTTTTCTTTTAAGGGCACATGAGGAGGTATGAAATTAATGTTGGGGATAAAATAAAAGGTTGCTGTGGAAGTACCACAAAGAAGTGTGATGTTGCTGGTGATGCTGTTGGCAATTCACAAGAAGAGCAAGACCTTAACAACAACATGATTGGAGTTTGGAGACTTGTTTTGGGGGTTCTGTTTGCAAAGAGCAGCAGCTCCTGCACTATACAACAGGGAAATAACTTTTGTTTGGCATTCAACTTTCAGCTTTGAACCTTTTCTCAATGTGCTTCCTCACTGTCTATCTTTCTGACTGTCTGCCAAAAGCTATTGTCTATGCACACTGTGAAGCTCATCAATGTCTGATTCTTGTCTTAACACACACTCATGTATCCATACACTTCTTGGATTATGACCATTAAAAGACTCACAGTTTTTTTTTTCAAGTCATACGAAATTCAGCCGAATAAACGTGCAAGCATGTACACATAATACAGATTATTTGTTGGGGTACTTCTTAACATAGGAAGGGAGATCAATTATCCTGAAACATTTGAGTATATTTTTCCTTGATCGGGATGGCAAGTTTCTAAGTTTGAAAGAGTACATAACAATAAACACCGTGAGTTACACACTATTTCAAAATACTTTTTTTTACATGTACAAACAACAGGGCAGACTAAATGATCCATAAACAATGATTTATGAGATGTGGTGAATGTCAAGAGTAAAATATTCAACAGTCATTCCCTATTCAAGGCAGGAATCGAGGTCCACGGGTCTTCCAGCGTGGCTGGTTACACACACTCGGATGCACTCTATCACCCGGGAGATCGAAGCGTGCATGTTAGTTTGTCAAACACTGACTGGAGAAAAAGCTGCTATATAACTAGCATCATCACTTTTTACGCTACTGTAATCACTTTTGTTAGGTTGCTTGGAGGTCATTCAATGTTTTGAGATAAAATAACAATACAATAGATATATAAAAAAGATAGTACACCATGCATTCAAACACACATTCTGTATGAGAGACAGATAAAAAAATTCAGTGCTGTTCATATGCATATGAAAACCGCACATGCTCAGTGAATTCATCTGATAAAATTAAAGTGAAGGCTGGTAACCATCTTTTTAAAGGGTATTAAGTATTGAAAACTCAAGTTTCCTCTTTGGGATTAGAGACCTTCAACTACACAGACTTGTATAATGCTCATCTGCCAGGTCTGATTTTCACCAGAACTTCACTGTGTGGACATGATGAACAGCTCTCATTCACCCAGTTTGGACACACTTTTACCAGGGAAAGATGAATCTTTTAAACAGTATTTCAACCCAAATGCCAAATTTAAAGTGTTCCTCAATCAACCAGAAAAGTGAAATTTTAAACCATATAGTTGTAATACGTGGGAGCATAATATGGCAGCTAACAAGGTCATTAATTTTCTGAACCGCTTTATCCTTACAAGGGTCACGGGGGGTGCTTGAGCCTATCACAGCGGACTTCTGGAACGACATGGGGGACACCCTGAATTGGTGGCCAGCCAATCGGCGGGCACAAGGAGATGGACAACCATTCACGCTCGAACTCATAGTCTGCGCAGGTTTTCTCCAGGTAGTCTGGTTTTCATCCCACATTCCAAAAATACATTAATGGTAGGTTGATTGAACACTATTGCCCCTAGGTATGAGTGTGAATGTGAATGTTTATCTGTCTCTTTGTGCCCTGCCATCAGCCGGCCACCAATTCAGAGTTACCCTTTATTTGGACAAAAATAAGTTGAGATGGTCTCCAGCAATTGCCCACGACCCTTGTTACGATAAAGCTCATTCAGAAAATGAATGAATGATGTCAAAAATAAATTATCAGTATAATTAGTAATTGATTTTATGATCCCCGAATCCCCACAAGGGCTGCGGGGTGTTGGAGACCCCAATATTTAATACGAACACACACCTCTGGGGAATTTGTAGTGTCCAATGAGCCTACCAGGATTTTGGGGTGTGTGAGGAAACCAGAGTACCCTAAGAAAACCTACATAGGCCCACGGTAAGCATGAAAACTCTTTACAGGAAGCCAGGAGTCCAAGATTGAACACTTATGTCAGAACGGTGTGAATTATTCTGGCAACGTGTCACCCAGTAGCAATATAATTTCTAGAAACCACTCAGTCACTGTAAAGTGCAGGAAAACATGATTTTCTTCAAATGAAAATATTTTTCATAAATCGTAAATGGCAGAGATCATCTGTGCTGTGTGTCAAATTACATGTTTTTCTCAAACCTTTCGATACCAATGGTATGTGGCACCTTTGTATGCTGTCATAGTAAGTGGTGCTGCATGAAATTTTCCAATTTTTCGTAATTTGCCCAAAGGTTATTGCTAACATAGCGAAATACTATATATTTTTGTCCATCTACTTTTGGGAAATGTACTGGCAAAACACCTAACTTGTCTTTCTTTAAAATATATGGTAAAATTTCTTCCCACGCATACATAGCACATGACAATTCAGAGCTTTCAGCAAGTACACTAACATTGTGTTCTCTTAAATAGGCCTAATTAGACAAATCAATGAATGAATGACCATGAGATAATCATTGTTTAACCTCTTTTTGAGACGTTCATGTTTAGACGTATGAATAAATATTACATCAAATGTGTGTCTTGGCCCAATAAATTTGGGGAAGTACTTAAGCCATACTTAAAGCTTAAAGGCTGGAATGGATTTGCCCAGCTTCTTAACAGATATTTGCCCTTGCATTTGTTCATTACCTCAAGCTTAGAGTGAGGATGGAGGGCTCAAATGTAAGTCGCTGACCTGTACAAATACTTTTCTCATATCTCAGGTGCTGTGGGCAAGGAGAGAGCTGTCAGAGCTGCTAAAGGGATGACAAGAAAATACTATTGTGATAGTGGTTAGAGTTCATTGTGCCTTCAACCACATCATTAAGTTTGTTTTCAAGGTCTGTCTTTCACAGTAATATTTTAAGCATGCACATTAAGAAATGAAATTATATCACAATTGTATCACAATACCAAGTTCTTAATAATCTTGTATCCTCATATGGAGCCACCAGCACAAAATGATACGTGTTTGTTTGTTTTTTGGCCTAGAAGAAATGAATACAATGTTATTCATTTGTAACACAGTAGAGGCATGCTAAAACTGATCAACCATGTTTTTAAAAAAAATCATCTTGCCACTGTAGCCTGGCCTCAAACCAAAGCAATATTCCACTGAATGCTAGTATAAAACTATACAAAAATAGAAATACCTAAACCTCAAATTTGAAAAAAAATATCAATATGACTTATTTTGCTTACAAATGTAATGTCTCTCATCAGGGGCATATTGTTTATTCGCATATTGATCACTAATCTCTTTGGTGGTGGTGGGGGTAGGTGGCAGGGATAAATAATAGGAGGGGGGGATACATCCAGAGGTTGCCCGCAGCAAACATAAAGACAAGCTGCAATCTGTCTGGCACGTGCTGCAGATATTTTCAACAGAGCAAAGAGTGCAAATAGAAGTGACACCCACACATACGCAAAACACCCTTCAAGCATTGCAAGAGCAATTCCAAATCAGTCTATTTCACATTATGCTTTAATTGGCAGAAGGCAGAGCGCGACTATCACTTATTTTGGTACGGGGCAATTGTTATTGTTAATGAAAGTGATGCGTATTGCTATATGGGTTTGTTTGAGGGACTATTTGTGTGACTCTTTCTGGGAAACTCTGGGCAGCAGATGGAACCTAAATGAATTGTCTGTTTGTGTGTGTCTGTGTGGGAGGTGTGGGGGGCGAGGGTGGGGGGGGGGGGTGCGTGTTATAGGTGGAGGTTGAAGCAGACCTCAGGCTTCTTCACAAATTTTAAGTTTGAAACACTCTTTGCCTTGGCCAGTTGTCTTACTGCTGATACCGGGCTGTATTCCATCCAAATAAACACAATAGCTCAACTGACTTGACTTCGCCAATACATACTGAATGATAACATTTCCATTTGCTGTATATCACAATGTACATTAAACAAATATTTCTGTTAAATGAAATTATATTGTAACAGTGGTTTGAAAACATTTCAGTGGGAAAAAGGACCAACTGAAGGTACTTTGATAATATATTAACATGAAACTTAACAATATGGTTAAAATAACACAAAACACATGAAGTAGCTAGATATTCAGGTTACACTAGGGACTAGAACACAATTGAACGTGTCAACAGAAAGTGGCGAGTCAGACGAGAAACATATGGCAAAATGCCAGCAGTGAGCTGTTAGGACCATCTGACAGTAACACATGCGCATGATCAAAGGACAATTCAGCAACATCTGTCTTGCCATCCATCCCATTCAATTTTTCCCCTCCATTTGAACAAAAAAGATGTAGTAATAAAATACGATATGCCACCAGCGTGGTTCAATTTTATTGGCTCAGCTTCACAAATAACCTCAAACCCTTTTAATGGGTATGACTTCCCAAATCTGAGTAAGGCTAATGACAAAAAGTAGGAAAAAAAAGAAAACAAGTCTGATTTATTTCTTCAAAAGGGCAAAATAATCAACAGAAAAAAGTATACATTCATTCATTTTCCATACCACCCAAAAGGCAAAAGATAGACTACACCCTAGACTGGTCGCCAGTCTGTCATAGGGCACACAACACAGAGAGACAGACAACCACTCACTCGCACAATCCCATTTCCACTGAGTAGGAATCGAACCCAGACTACCCACATCAAAGTCAGGCAAAAAAAACAAAAAAACAGTGCACTATCGGGTCGGCCAGAAAGGGAAAAACTTAGATATTTAGATTTATTTGGTTGGTTAAATATTTTTTCCTCTCTGTATTATTTCTTAATCTATCCTATTTAGCTACACTTATGGAGAACGGGAGTCCAACTGTCCGAACAGTTTGAATGTGACGCATGGGAGTTTGATGCGCTCCCATTATGGTAGTTTAAATTGTGCAAGCACACACACACACACACACTGTACTTTCTTTCTGTGCTGCTTGCTGCTTATCCTATAGGCGTAGTAGGGGGGAATCCTGTAGCTTATTTTTTCTCTTCATCTATTTATGTTGCTCATTATCCCTTCCTCACTTGAGAGTACACATCAGCAATGTATGAATTAGTAGCATACATATAATATATATGTGTGGAGTTTGCATGTTCTACCTGTTCTTGTGCAAGTTTTTTCTGGGTACTCTGGTTGAACACTCTAAATTGCCTATAGTTATGGGTGTGACTAAGCTTGAGTGTGAATCGGGTATAATTAGCAACTAATATATAGGCAGCGAGAAAATAGAGCAGTGTGTTCAGAGGCACCTCGTCAGGCGTATGCCGACTCCGACATGTCTGTTAGTTATGGGGGGAGTGTGATTTCTACACGGGACCCAGAGCAGTCCCTTGGCCTGTCTGACCCACCTTCAAACAGCTTTTGATGACTTGGTGTCAGATTATATTTACAGAGAAGGTGTCACCCTGCTCTCTGGTTGGTACCTTTCATAATAGCCAAAGCATTCATCTCTCATCCTGCTCATGTCACACGTGTCCACCAGTGTTTTTCTACTCCCTGTTTAACTGTGCTTGTGAGCCACTCTTACTTCCCTTCCACAGTCCAACGCACCTGAAATACCTTCTACTCAGTCCAGTATAGACGCCCCTCCAGAATGTGTATGCATTGCCAGATTGTCTTCAGCACTACAATTTTGTCAATCAAGTCATGTCACATGCTGAAAACTGTCTGGCAGCCAACTGCCAGATAACCTGCAGCCATTGTCCACCCAGAAGACATGTTTTCTATTTTATCCTGGATGTGTTAATTCATCCCCTCCTGGCATCCTTCGCTGCCTGAGGCTTCCGTCTGGAAACCAAGACAGGCACAACTTTCAGCTATTTCATCACCAGATCCAGATGACATGGGGACCTGGTGGTGGGGTCCCATTTAACAGACCAGACTGCCTCCTTTTCTAGTTATATGGGTACCATGAACACCTCCCAAATATGTCTCTCCTCAACCGGCAGGAAGGCGACCTCCAACGATATCTCTCCTGTTCCGGTGGTTGGCGCCCATTGACATCTCTGATACTCCGGTGGCAGGGTAAGGTCAGCGGCCGCCACCCGAATACGTCCATCCTATTCAGGCAGTGCTTGGCCAGCGGCCACGACTCATCACTTCCGCTCTCGAAAAGTAGAATCATAAATTTCACATTGTGATTATAAAGTATTGTCAAGTATGATATATACAATAGGAGACCAACAAAACATACGTTTTATTATGTGTGCTTCAGCACCATCTGCTAACATACCACTGGGGGGTTATGGGGATTGTTACGTGGTTGATTTGGTTTTGTGTGTGCTGCAGATCTTAGAACGAGCTCATCTGGTGGTTATGTGTCTGTGCCATCGACCCCTATGTCCCCCATCTGCTGGCTACACACAATGAGCCAGCAGTGACAGCTGTTCAATCAAAGCATCATAGGAGGCCAAACTGGCTCCGGAAGGTTTGTTATTTGAGTCCTAAATGAAAAATGCATTATTTAATTTATTCTACTCTCCAATTTCATCACCTGTATCAAGGAGTGATAAGCTTGATAAATAGTATCACAACACAGTATGTTTAAATAAAGCAACTTAAATTAGGATGAAGCTAAGCAGATACAGTACATAAAGTACCTGAATGCAAGCTATGCTTTTCCTATTTTCTTAAAATCCACTTGAGAAAATCATGAAACATTCCAGTATTCCCATCATGGTCAATTTTGGGGTGGTGCATGAAGCAGTAGTGGACAGATTTTACACAATGAATATTAACCTTGCACGATCAAAAATGTATATTCATTCGTTCATTCATTTTCCATAGCACTTATCCTCACAAGAGTTGTTGTGGCCTCACAAGAGTCCAAGCCAACTACGGGCACCAGGTTGGGTCCACCCTGAATTGGTGGCCGACCAATCGCAGCGAAAATATATTATTGTGATGAATCACTTCATCATGTAGTATGTGATCCTCACAGAGGATAAGCAGTATAGATGATGAATGATTGTCCCTTGCCTATCAATGAATGAAAGAATGAAATCTTATTTAAAGACTGAGGGGAAATTGCAAGTAAAGTGGGTTGGTAACACTTCCGCAGCCACATTATCCTATCGGAAATTGGCTATGTTTTGGATGAACATTGGCATTACGTATCTGTTGATGAGATAAAAAACTAAACTGTGTGCACCCGACAGCTCGTGGCCAAGACGCACAACCTCAGGCATCCTACATAACAAGACTCATTGATCATCATGGCAGAAGATCTCAATAATATATTGAAACATAATAATAAAATCACCCATTATAGTTAATTTTGAAATTATACCAATTTGCCACATGTTGTGGTATTTGTCATTGCATATCCCGTCCAGTCAAAAGGTCGCAGATTTAAATCTCTGCATAGGGCAACCTTCTTAAAGTTATTCTCCTGTTTAAAGGGAGTTTTGACGAGTATGCCCACTTGACTGGATAAGCCCACCCTAAAAGGCAATAAACCTGGAATGGCGCCTTGTATCTACCATTTCTTTGCTTTACATGTGTGGTTTTACAGATCTAATGTGTATATGTGGTATAAGGTAAACATCTACGTGTTCATGTCAACTCTTGCTGTTTCTAGTTCAACAACATAAATTGACTTTACTCTACACTCAAACGTACAGTCAGAACCCCTCTTAAACTTTAAATTACCATTATGTTGAAGATGTTTGCATGGCAGACTGAGTGTTGAAATGAAGTAAAATCCACTTGAAAAGTGTATGTTCAAAAGAACAAACATGTTGAAATACAACTATTTTATATATTTTTTTTCCTAGAAGTTAAAAGTGAGGATTTAGATAATTCACTGCTTTAGCATCTAGATTAGACTTTTGAAGTCTAGGTTTACCAAATTTAGGTTTTGGTGTCTGTGGAAAACTGCCCACCCTTAACATAATTTATTACCATTCACAAAAAAATGTGAATAAATACAGTGAAATCAATCATTACATCTAAAATAATGTTGTGGTAAAATTATTCAGAGGGCATGTTTTAGTTATTTCAAACGGTTTTGTGGAGTGTAGCTGGTGAAAATGCATGATGGATGAGCATCTTGCCACCCACTGTGTCAAGTGTGTTTTGGTTATTCTTATTGGTAGCAGTGAAGAGTAATTTTGGGCAAAATTTGAAGTAATGCAATGCCCTTTATAAATATTTGACACCACTTAAACTAAAGCTCCTTGATTAGCTTCAGCACGGAACCATCAGGAGACTGGGAATGGTTGGGAATGCAGCAGAGGGTGTGAAGCAGAATGGCGGGCGGAATAGTGGATGCCCATCCTAACTCTCGATTCAATTAACTTAGCACACTCTATGGCGTCTTGGGAAATCATTTCGAGCGAATAAAAAACACCATATTGGATACTCCATGCACTGTTTGGTAAATAATGTGTGATATACTCAATATGTATAAGTGAATAATCGAGAGAGTGAGAGATAGAAAAAGCACTTAAGAAACATCCCCAGGTGGTGTGATTTAGAGATGAATGAGGGTTATGGCTTTCATATTCTTTCGTTTTTTGATAAAGTACATTTGAAGAGCAAGGTATGCTGCAATTGTTTTTTATTATTCATAAGTGTTTGGGGTATGTGTAATTTTTTTTTTACTGTTTTCGATTTGTAAAAGGGTTGACCTTTAGATCAACATGTTCTTAGTTGAATCTTAGAAATACAAGCTTGGTTAATTGAAATAAAACAGCAATTGCACTGGGTAAAATTTAGAATAATTGTGGCATATGGATTATTGCTATTTCAAACGATGAATAGAGACAGAACTCTTATTGGATAATATGCCCAAGGAAAGAATTAAAAAAATGAATAAAAAACATGTTCACAGTTGTATAAATTGTAGGGAACACTACTGCACAGGCCAAATTCCAGTCAGGCATTTTGTGTTTTTTATGATCTTGAAAGGTGACCAGGTGGACGAGTGTTTAGTGCATCAGCCACACAGTTCTGGGGTGGAGGGATCGATCCCTGGTTGGTTCTTACTGTCTGGACTTTACATGTTCTCCCAGGGTTTCCGTGGGTTTTCTCTGGGTACTCCAGTTTCCTCTCATTTTTACCTAATTAGAGATTATTTTTAAAAGATGAAAAGACAAATGCAAAAACTTTAATTTGTTCCAACAATTCTAAGATCTCCACTACTAGATAGATGTCAAAAGGGAGAAATTTGGATACTAACAGTCTGATAGATTTCCCAACTAAGTGCACTCAGTTAGGTTTTAGCTTTTGGGTGTTTAGTTTGGATTTGTAGTCTTGGCTTTTTTTCCCTGTGTGACCTGTCCTTGTGATTTCCCATTGAGTTCACCTGTCGTTTCCTCGCCGCTGGTGTCTCTCCTGCTTGCTGCCTCTCATGTCACCAAGGTGTTTCTAATTGTCTTGTCAACCCATGTCTGTCTATTTAAACCCGGTGGAGTTCTTGTCGGAATGTCTGCCCTGTTCAGCACTGTACCTGTTTTGTGTACCTTGTCCATGTTCTCGCTCAGTGCTCCTTGTGCCCTGTGTTTTCCAGGTAATGTTTGGTTTCTTTGGGTTCACTGGTACTTTGTCACTTTCCCCAGTTTTTGTATTTAATTTTTTTTTTGTGAACAAGTTTTCACAATAAAAGGTTACTTCCCTGCAATTGGGCCCAACTACACTCTGCTGATCTCACTTCGACTACTTATTCATTTCATCACATCTCATCTCATTTTCTGAACCACTTATCCTCATAAGGGTCATGGGGGGGGGGGGTGCTGTAGCCCTTTCCAGCTAACTATGGGCAGGCAAG
This sequence comes from Stigmatopora nigra, assembly GCF_051989575.1. Classification (NCBI taxonomy): domain Eukaryota; kingdom Metazoa; phylum Chordata; class Actinopteri; order Syngnathiformes; family Syngnathidae; genus Stigmatopora; species Stigmatopora nigra. The sequence goes on from NC_135513.1 coordinate 9,059,989, forward strand.
GAATACTTGGATTTTTACTGAATATATACTGAATACTGAATAAATTAGGTGCTAGCCAAACACAGTACACGATGAGACGGACAACCATTCACACTCACACTCATGACTAGGCGTAATTTACAGTATTCAACCAGCCTACCCTCCATGTTTCTAGGATATGGGATTCACAGGTCATGTTTCAATGCTGATTTATTCCCAAACTACCCTTCAAGGCAGTTTTCAGTAGATCACTTTGAGTTGAATGCCAACAGTTTTAGATTCGGTCAAACCTAAATATTGTGAAGCTCAAAAACAGAAAATCAGTCAGAGCCATAGAAAATAGGTCTGCCAATTGCATAATTTAGAATGTGTTGGTGTTCTTAAATTAGCAATGTTGTTATTTTCTTGGTAGACCAAGTTATAAATTGTCTCCCTGTATTGCGCTGGTCCTGCTTTGCTTGCTGAGTTCTGCCTGTTGTTCAGACTCAGTGACATAAGAACAGACTAAATTCATCTATATTTGCATATGCTCCATGCTCAAAATAGACCATGCAATTCCTTCATGCATTTGGCAAACACTATCTAGGTGCCAGCCAGTTAATGGATTAGATTTGCATCAATTAAGTTTTAACTACAAATGTATGACACGCTCATGAAGTATTGGGATTTTTTTTTCCATAACCCCTTTGGGAACTAAGAAAAAAGCATTTATACACATGAATTAATCCCGAATTGCCCCTGGGGAGACCAATAAATGGTTTCTTTAAAATAATAATAATAAATAAAATTGAAATCACACAAAAATGGCGTTAGAGTGCATTCAAAAACAAAAACTACACATATTTTCCCTTTTTTTTATTCATGCCACCAGCAACTGAAAAAAACTTAAAGAAAAAAGTCTGCATGAGGGATGTGTGTGTGTATGTGTGTAGAGAAAGGATTGAGTAATTACACTGACAGAATAACACAACCATCCCTCGATCCTGTTGAAACACTAATGAGAGTCCAAAGTCACTAATGGCTAATTAGCCATTATATGCAGTGAAATGTGGAAGGGAAGGCACAGATAAAGAAGAAGAAGAAGAAGAGACGAAAGGCAAGTGAAGCCCTGCAAATGTGATAAGGTAGTATGAGAATCGACAAATGATAAAGGAAAGTTAAATAACAAAGGTAAATAAAAACAGGAAAAACAAGAAAGAAAGTTCACACAACAGTGAGAAGATGGATGGTTGAGATATAAAGAGTAGAAAGATGTGTACACTGGAGTTGTTGACTGCGAAAAAGGCTTAAATATGCTTAGGCCAAAGAAGAAACGTGACTCGAAAAAGGAGGAGACTTAGGTCAGTGAAGGTGTGATTTTCATTCTCTTAAATGTTTTACCAGTAAGAAATGTAATACATAATTAGTTGATTATTAGTTGATTATGCACTTCAATTGATAACATATTCTCTACTTTGATCAAGGTCTCTTGGTTCCAAGAAACATGTTGTTGTGCTTTTCAGATACATTACATGCAAAGCACATCAATATTTTTGTTCAGCAGTGGAGTGAATCTCAATGCAAATGAAAAAATCATGGAATAAATCAGTGTTTTGGCTGTGTACAAGTGTGGAGAAAACTTGCCAACAACTACTCTACGCCTCCATCCCTATGCTTCCCTTAGGTATACACATACATGGCAATGCAATCTTACCAGCAATTTATTGGGCTTTGAATGAATTACGCTGAGTGTTATTACAATTGGCTGGCAGCCACTTCAAGGTGTTCTTCTGTCGTCAGTTGGGATAGACTTGAGCACTCCCACCATAATTGCGAGGATAAGCGGTGATGAATAGAGCAATGTTAGCCAGCGTTATAGTCTCTATACTTGTCTATCAAAATGGGAATCTGCCTTTTATGTGCCTGAAGAATAACATTTTTAAACATATTTAACCAGAAAGTTATAATTCAGAATATGACCAATAAATAAATAGTACTAACCTACCAAAAACGTCATTGATTTGTATATTCTTCAATACAAAGAGTAAGAAAACATTTTTTAAACACATTTTACCAGAATGTTAAAACATTTAGACTATGTTATTAGATAAATAGCAGAAGTATACAATTATTTCCCAAGTAACCTACCAATAACATCAGTGTCTTGGATATTCTTCTATACAAAGAGTGAGAGAGAGAACGTGCTGCACATGGGCTGATCATAAAGAAGGAAATTTGGTATTCGGTTAGAGTTGTGTGCACTATGAGATTGGTGGCTTTTTTGACAGGCTGACCTTTAGTTATAAATTCTACCAATCACATGAGTCTAAATACTGTATTCGTCACAGAACCACAGCTTGGGACGCACAAACAGTCAGTATGTGTTTGTTTAATCTAAACAGGTGGCTTGAAGATTGTGTGCACGTATGTTGATTGTGGAAGAAGGCTTCATGGATTAAGACTTCATTTTGTCCTCTTTAAATATTATCCATTTGTTAGCATGCATCTGTTTTTTTTTGTCTGTTGTTCGCTCTTGTGTTATATGTTGAACTACCAAAGCTGTCAAATGTATTTTTCCATTATTGATATGATTCTTATTGTGCAATATGTATGTGATTGTATGTATCTGTTGACACTGTTCATATATTCTACAAACTCCTCCATACACAAATCTTGAGCTGGGCAGCAGTACTTTACCTAATTAGACTTTAGTTTGTTAAATTTGTACATTCTGGCTCACATATGCTAATCAACATGCACAGAAGCGGTAATAAACATTAAATATACATTAACGACTTTTTTGGAGGGAAAATGCCATCATTTTAACCCGGTTAAAATCATAATTTTCCAAATTCTGTCGCACATTCTGTATTTCCAACTTAATTTAACAAGCTTTGAATTTGATGACTTTATTTTGTAATTACGGCACAGTAGATGACTAATTAACACGTTCACCAAGATCAAGGTTTCAAATGTGGGCTATTGCCTTTTTGAAAGGTGTTTACGTGGTTTGCTTCGGGGAATTCAGTTTTCATCCCACATTTGAAAAATATGCAGTTGATTAAACCTTCTTCATTTTGTTTGCTGGTGTGACTTTAAGTACACAATAGTTCTCTGTTTACATGTGCCCTGAGACTGATTGGCAACTAGATTAGTGTAGCTCAGGACAGGCTTGGGAATCTCTGCGTCCCTCGTTAGAGTAAGCGGTACAGAATATGGATGAATTGATGCTTAATTTTGATTGGTTTTGCAGAAGCTGTACAATCGGTCAACTAATAGTAGAGAGACATACTATTTGAAATCAGTTATCATGTTTTTGTACCAAAAACTGCAAGTATTTTGGAGACTTTATAACCACTCACTAAATAATGAAATCAATAATCAATTCTCTTGATTACATAAGAGCCACCAAATAAGTAATCGGAATAAAAAAAATACATGACATTCATGTGTTCATTTTCAATCCAAACTAGGAATATAGAGTCAGTAACACAAGTCATAATTAAAAATTACAAAATCAATGCTTTTGTATTAGGTTGGTTTAAAAAAACGGCAAGGACATATGAGCTCATAGTTAATGAAACTATGCCCTTGTTTGTTATTAGTATATGAAAAATATTTCTCTCTCGTTGAACCTATAACCACTTTTTTTACTAAAACTAAGATTGATTACTGTGATGATAATGCGTCTTCATGTCTTTTACTCCTAAAAATTCCATGTGTATCATTTGTTTATTTCTTATGAAGATAGTTGGGGTGTTGGCAAAAAATTGTCTAATCTGATTGAATGTGGCATCTTGCAAACAGTCAATGGAGGGCGCTACAATGCAAGGGAAAATAAGGAGCAAGAATGGGGCCGTAGCTTCCTTCACTGCTTTCATATCATTTGTTGCTGGAGTCTGCAAGAATTGAAACAGGCATATGCGGAATGGATTTCCTATTCACCCTCACCATTCGTGAACAGTGGCAGTATTCTCCTCTGTGTTTCATTTATTTGTAGTGGTATTTGCTCAAGATAAAAAGGTTTAAAGTCACACCCCTGTGATTTATGGTGGTGGAAAAGCCTTGGGTGCTCGGACAGAATTATGATCAGCAATCAATAGTTATTGGTGTACACACTACACACAGATACACTCAGAAACTCAAAATTGCCAAGACATGGCCCAAACCACCATCCCGATGATAAAATTATGACCACGCCATTTAATCCACTTCAAAAGCAAGGTAAACTTGTTTCAGTACCAAGTTTATAAGAGAGGAAAAAATAGTTATCAATACATTATTATTGATCCCATCATTTATTTCTTTACCACAGCGAATGTTCACATTCATTCATTCATCTTCCATAACATCCATCCTCGAAAGGGTTGCGGGCAAAAGGCAGACAAACACCCTGAACTGGTCGCCAGTCAGTCGGGGGGCACACAAAGAGACAAATGACCATTCTCACTGCACCCCCAATCAAACCGCGATCAGCAGAAATTGAACCTGCACCTGCCTACACCAAAGTCAGGCGAGTGAACTTCTAAACCACAATGAATGTTTGTCTTGTTTCTTAGCTCTGCCCGTGTGTTTATGTGTTTGCATATTTCTGTTTTTCAATCTTTGACTGCTTGATTTGTATAGTAATTGCTTTTTCATGATTTTATTCATGTTCAGTTGACCTTTCATTCAACCTTGAGTATCCATTTATGATCAACACAGTACTAATTAACGCAAATTCACAAACACCCATTAACCAAGTGCAAATTGGAGCTTTGAACCAATTTACTTATGGTCCCATCTCTCCACCTATATCCACATTTTAAAATATTTTATTTTTCCCTAAAATTGACAGTGCCTTATGTAAGAAATGTGGAACTCATTTTGTCGAACCATAACGGGAATAATTCTACCCTAGTAAAATCTTCAAGGCAGGAGTTCATCAAATCATAATTGAAACAAACAAACAAAAAACTGTAAATATATTTACAAGCAAAACGTATTTACAGTGGTATACATAAAGAACAATTGACTAAATGTAGTACATAGATGCATCAATGCACTTTATGATTAATTGTGTCTTATGTATGGAAAATTAATAAAATAAAAAACGGTCAGTGAGGGTGCACCACCCTGCCTTAAAAATACAAAACTAAAAACTCATTTTTGATGATGTAGACCAATGATCCCTAAGTTCCGTATGTTGCCAGAACATTCTCGACAGAATTGTGTCATTCTGAATTCAAATAAAAGATATAAAGACTGAGATATGATGAGTTTAAAGCTTGTGATACTAAGACCAAATATTTTATTCAAGTAGCTCCTTTGAAAAGCAATTTCATCTCCCTGTAAAACCCAAAGATTGATATTGGTTTTTGGACTGGCAAATTGCTTGTGCTTTGCAAATCTATCATTCTCGGTGTCACCTTTCTTCTTTTGATTACCCCTCTAAGTTTCTATGTGATCAAATCAAATCATCAATCTTTTTATTGCAAATACAATTTATTCCACAGAGTATCTGTATTTGCTGTAGGGTTTTCAAACCAATACATTAATAAATAATTTTTGCAGATGTTTTTCCCGACATCCAAATGTACTGTGCTTTCAGCCTAAATGAATGAAAAATCAAATATGCAAACAGTCCAATTCATAATTTATTTTTCGTTTAAAATTTGACTTTTATTATTTGCATTGAGTGAACTGTAGCTTTGAAGACTAAAAAGTCCAGCTCCCTACTGTGGTTCTTCATATAGGATTGCTTCTGGCTGACTTCCGTTCTTTAATATCTATCAAACTGTCTTGGCGGCCCCTTGGTAGCCAGCAGCAGATATGAATGGAGACATATACAGGGGCATGGTCTGAAATAGTACACTATGTATTGTAGCCACAAGCAACATGCATAGACACCCACTTGCACGAAGAACAACACGCCCGGGTCGCGGGGGGTGCTGGAGTCTATCCCAGTTGAATCCTGGCCAGAGATGGGGGACAACCTGAATTGGTGGCCAGCCAATCGCAAGACACGAGGAGACAGACAACCATGTAGACTCACACCCAGACTTAGGGGCAATTTAGAGTGTCTAATCAGCCTATCATTCATGTTTTTGGAATGTGGGAGAAAACCGAAGTACTCAGAGGAAACCCACGCAGATCCGGGAAGAAACGAACAAACTGAACGAACAACGAACAAACTGAACACAGGTCGACCCACCTGGATTTGAACCCAGGACCCCAAAGCTGTGAGTCCAACGTGCTAACCACTCATCCGCAGGGTCGTCATTATTATTATTATTTAGATATTTTTACTAATTTCACTTCATTTAAAAGAGGATATTACAAACCCAGGAGTATAATGGGAGAAAGGTCCCAGACACATAACCCCTTGGCAGAGGTCACTGACTCCATCCACTCATCCAGCTATCCAGCCAGTCAGTCAACCAGTCAGCCAGCCAACCTTCCATCCATATTTCAAGTGACTTTATTTATGAACTCAAAAAAAATTATTCACTCGATATGGAGCTGACCCATTTTGCCACCTTGTTGACATTCTGTGTCTGATGGCTATATGCTGGCCTCAGCAATTTATTTTCATTTCTTCCTCACCTACTCACTTTACTACCACTTTAGTTTGCTTAAGCTGACTCAGGGTCATTTCAATTTACCTCCCTGGCTTTGGATGAATGATGTCTACTGCTCTTAGATTCTGTCACCTGAGTAGGTGGTGCGTTAATGTGGATCCATGTGCAGAGCCAAACGAATTTGAATGCAGCAAATGATTAACGTACAAATAATTATCTGAACAAAAAAATGTAGTTAATATAATCTGTAACTATACATCTCCAGAATATGACTACCAAATTTCATTCTGATGCATACATGAATATGGAGGAGTATTGATTATAATTATCCAATGAATTAATTCATTGATTAATTTTCTGAACCACTTATTATCACAAGGGTCGCAGAAGGTGCTGGAGCCTATCCCAAAATCAGCAAAATCAACATTTCTGTCTCCTTAACACTGATATAATGGTCAGGCTTTCAATCCATCTCTTTCTTTATTAGCCCTATTCTTTTCCTTCCTTTTCATCCTCCTGCGGAGTAAGACAGAAACACATGTTGGCAGTCGAATTTGAACATGCCAACTCAAAGTCCCCTGTCAAGCTAACCCCCTGTACAGACCTTAAATTGCAGACCAACAAACACATAGAAAGGCTTTGACTTTAAATAATGAGAGAGCTGTCACATCAAATCAGTGTCTACACAGGAGCATAGCCCGGTGGTCAGCACGAAGAAAGGGAGTACTGCTAGCGGCTGACACCCACTGGACACATAGGGAACAAAGATTGGACTGATGAAGCGGGAGAAGAGAGAAAAGGTGGGTGGGCTTATGTCTGGACACTGGGAGAATGATGGAAATGGACAGCGCTGTGGTCTCCCGTCTACATTGGCATCTGAAGCCCCAAGGTGGTTGGAGTGGGATTGCTAAGCGACTTGAAACAGTCAAAGCAAAGTCAAGATAAGATGCCAGAAGGAAAAAAAAAAGATCAGAATGAATTAATAAAAGTACTTTCCCCATGTCACCGTGGCAGAAAAACATGAATCATTATACAAAAAAGAAGAATCTGAAGTGAAATGTTTGATTGTGGCACTGTAATATTTGGCTGCAGGACTGTATGGTGCATTCAATTTAACTCCAATTTAACATTTAGAATTTCATTTTCTCATGTGTTTTTTTTCTTATTTTGCTTTTTCTTTCAAGGGAATCTGCACGGCTTTTAATCCATTTAAATGTCACTAGCGTCAGCACAAACAGAAAACTGGATTTTTAAACTACCCATAGAGCTCTGATAGATATTTGTGAAATAAGTTGTGGTTGTAGTTTGAGGGACAAGGTTCAACTTTCCTGACTTAAGTATTTGTTGCATACTCATGCATTTTCTCCTTGCGCAGAATCTCATTGAAGACAAGTAATCCTACCAAATGCTGAGACAATAAAATGCAAAGAGAATGTAACACTCCCCCTGTTAAATTGAGTGATGATTTTAATATTAATTTAATCAGGGAATATTAGCAATGCATTTATGTAATGTAAAAAGATGATGAAGTTAAATGTAGGGTGCCCAGTGGTGGATCTTCTGCCTGAATTTGGTGTGAAGTTAGTACATTTTTCAAAACAACATATTTCACATCTACAAAAAACAAAAGACAGCATCACTTTTTCTGTTGTTTGCACCTAAGAACAAATTTCAAGAAAGAGCTTAGTTGAAGAAAAATGTCTATTAAAAGGAGGGCAACATTCTGATGAGACATGCATTTAAAGGGGATGTGAAATAATTTTTATATTGTCACTTTCATGGTATTCCAAAAATGTAATATCTATGCAAATAGCTGGATTTTCAGTAGTATGACTTGATCAAACTGAAGTATTTTGTCACATTTTAACTTTTCTCTAACCTGCCAAAGGTAGGTATAAATTGATCAAATAATGTCCAACGGTTACACTGAGGTGCTGCTTGTATTGTAGAATAAATGTCATTATATTTCCACCTGTCACAACAAACTATAGGATGCATGAATGTTCATTTGTTTTAAATACACAAAAAAATGTTTCATCCTTAACTACCTGAAATAATACCTCTAGTTACACATACATTGGTAGTAATTTCTTAACCTGTCCACAATGTGACTCTCTTTTCACACAGGACCCTTCAAGCACAACCTATCGTCCATCATCTTTATTCAATAATGCCTCTGGTAAGCAATTTAAATTGGCTTAGCTTGTCATAAAAATTGTCTCTTTTTTAAGCCTTAACAAACTCTCTCTCTCTCTCTCTCTCTCTCTCCCCCTCTCTCTCTCTCTCTCTCTCTCTCTCTCTCTCTCTCTCTCTCTCTCTCTCTCTCTCTCTCTCTCTCTCTCTCTCTCTCTCTCTCCCCTTCTCTCACTCTACCCCCTCAATATATCTATCTATTTGTCTTCCATTATCTCTCATATTAACCCTATCATACATTTTTCAAACCAAGAGATATTTCACTGACCAAACAGACCAGACATACTGTCGTGAATCATGGTCAAATAGTCTTACTGATCCCAAAAAGCAGGAAAATCAGATGAACTCAGCGGTCACATGAAATGTATTCATATCACATAAATAAACAGACCTATTAACAAATGTAGGATATTTATACCATATATTTGAGCCATGTTCCAAGAGGTTAGTCCAGTGTTAATATTATGTATTTGTTGTCAAATGCTAAAAATGGAATGTGGTGACTCACAAGACAACAAGAAGTTCCTGCCTGCCAGACACCAATGAATCATGACAGTGATGTTCTATTCATTACCTTACAGGAAACTGGATCTAAGCATCCCAATATAAACTCATAAACACATACAAATAAATTAAAAAAAAACCTCAGTTCTGCCTCAATTAACATTGTGTTTTATGTACACTGTGTTTGCATTATGCCTCAAATGTCATTTGCCCGGGGAAAAAGTATAATTTACAATGTCCTTTGTATGAATGGCAAAATTGCTGGCATTTGAAAATTAATTGTGTGAAAAGCTGAAAACTAACAACTGGTTGGCCAACACAGAGCTGCTGCTGTGACCCTTTGTCTTATAAAATAGAAATGAAGGCTCTTTCTGTCCTAAATTTATGAACCAATGGCCTTCAGGTGTAATATATGAGGCCAGGAACCTGTAGCTACACAGTGCAGCCAGAGGTGCTCTGATGTAAGTGTGATGACTAACACTCAGGGGGCATTAAGAGGACAGAGACGAGAAACAGCAAAGAGCGAAAAGAATCATGGAACAGCAACATCAAACATCTCCCCTAGCCATCATGTCAGTAATGTTTCAACTAAACAGGCAGTATATATATGTTCTAAAAAAATGACAGAATAATAAATAAATAAAAACAATTAAAGATTAACGAAACTACATGTGAACCACGTAATCTCAAAGGAGCTGCTTCCTCAACAACTCCTACAATACTGTCTTAATCAATTATGTATACAGGCCTTGTGCTTTGTGTGTAAAAGACAGAGGATAAGCTTCATGAGAGCTTTCTTTTAGAGTCATTGGCAAGTTAGGTCATATCCCACGGGTGTCCAACCCGGTCCTCAAAGTGTGCAGGTTTTCATTCGACCCAAAGAAAGGGCCAATTTTAACCAAATTGGTGTCTTAAATCTGTAATGAGTTGATTGCAGTCAGGGTGTGCTTGTTTCACAAGTCTCATTGGTTAAACAGTCTGTGATGGATCAGTTGGAACAAAAGACCAGCACCCACTGTGGACCTTTGTGGAATAGTTTGGACACCCTTGTTCCATCTGTCAGGCCCAGGGCTAGGCAGGTGAGTGGATGTGTCTGTCACCCAATCACAGGTCCAGCACTAGGTGGGTGGAGCAGCAACAACTGTCTAAAAAATTAGATCGCCAATCTAATTAAGCCAGCCGGAGCTCGACCATGTTGCTAGATTGCCTCAATCTATTTACTGTCAGTGCCTTTTTGCGTCATTACTTGTTCTTGTTGCCTGATCTCTGACTTTTCTTCTAGAACCACGTCTGTCTTCGATTCTCTTACGGCCCTCACGCCTCTCGACTTACACACCATGTTCACAGCCTCTGTCACTTTCGCCAAATTGCCACGGATTAAAGAAATATTATCACTATCAGAGTTGTCGCTTTTGCCTGCTTTGGGCCCCTAAAACTAATGAAAAACTGTGTAAATAAAATAAATTACCTTTGCCAGGGATAAAATAATAAACAGAACAATACATTAGTAAAAGAAAAGTGGCTAAAACTTATATTGTTCATGATCCCTATTCTATTTTATTTTCATCTCAAAACGAAATTAAATAGTTGTTGGTGAATATTGGGCTTGTTATATTCTAAAATGTGCAGTCAGGGTGATAAGTTAGCAATTGGGATTTCCATAGGATACATTTATGTTTATTTTGTGTAGCTCAAAACATATTTTTTTTCTTTTAGGTCTTTAGCTTGAAATTGCTCTATCTTTCCTTGTATTTATGACTAAAATGCCTTTCCTGTATCTGCATTCCCAACCTCTTGCCACTGTGAAATTTCCTGAATACGGGATGAATCAAATTACCCAATCCAATCCAATGAACTTTTGCGACTCAAAAACGTTTCATTATTATTTTTCGAGTGTAGTACAAATAAAATGAGGCTATTCAAATGAGCAGTATGTATGTCATATTACCAATTCCCTTCTCAACATTTCCTGAGTGCCCACATAGACAAATAAGAACTGACTGATTTTTCCTGAGCACAATATCAATACATATTGGCAAAGCTGCTGTGTCCTGCCATGCCTGCTGTATTCCCTCCTCTCAGAAATTCTCCAGTACATTGTGCCAGCTGGAAGCATTAGTGATTATTTAACTGTACTAGGCTAAGCTTGGCAGCTCAATGGGGTGCTAGGGTGGAAGGGAAAGGCGGAGAAGGAAGAGAAGACCAGAATTAGCAAGGGATGAGTTCTTTGAATGCATGTTTGTTTGTGTTAAGCGTCCATATCTTGTGTGCACATTTGTGTATGGTGTAAAATAATTCATGTTAAGTCATCGAAATTCACCGAGCGCACCCATTACCTGATTTTTGTCAAGTGTCACAGCTACTTATAGGTGTATATGAGCAAGTTTTGCTTCAATTATGAATGCCGTGGCAAAAAAAAAGTGTGGCTTAGGCTCTTAGGATTTGGATTTTCACAAAAAGGTTTACCCTTCTTAAAGCATTACACAATGTAACGAGCATGCCAAAAGTGGCTTTACAGTTACTTCATTTTCTGTTTCATCCTAACAATCATGTTTTACATATAAATGCTGCAACATAATCCTAGGCCTTTATTCCATGCAACTTACCTGTATCTTAAAAATGTGTGTGCGTAAAAAATGAAGTGCTGTATTATCACTTGAATTAGCAGTGTCATAATCAGAGGTGAGTAGAGTAGCATTACTTCAAAATAATCTTACTAAAGCACATGTAAAGTATTTGGTGAAAAACACTCAAGTACAGAATGAATGCTTAATACTATATACTAACAACCACCTGATGGTGTAGTGGTTTACACACCTGATTTGAGGAATAAATATCAAACAATCAAAAAATACGGTAGAAACATTTCATATACATATATATTCAAAAATGCATCTACCGCATTTTCCGCACTATAAGAGGCGCCATAAAGAGCAACATTTTCTCACAAGACTGTGCTTTATAATTAGATGCACCTTCTATATGATCAATATTGGTTAATCATGATATAACATTATTCTTTATGCTGCTTCATCTAGTAGATGCATAATGGAATTGGCCAATCACTACTTTGACTCCTCTACTGGGTCTTATAATGTGGTGAGTCCTATATATGGAAACTACTATAAAATAGGCCATCTATTGAAGCGCCTCATACTCGGGCATGCCTTATCCTAGTGTGGAAAATACAGCAGGTTTTCATTAGTTGGGAGCCTATACTACAAAGAGACAAACAACCAGTAACACTCTAAGGACAATTTGGAGTGGTCAAAGAACATATGATGCATGATTTTTGGCATGTTGGGGGAAACAGGAAAACACGGAGAAAACCACTGCAGTCATGGGGAGATCATGCCAACTCAAGGGAATGAACTCTCTTCAGTAAATTTCTCTCTTTTTTTTTTTTGGAGAAGGATTATAGGAAATTCAGTCAACAGCGTTGCAAAATAAGTAAACTATTCCGAAAATAAAATGTTAAATTATAGCCTTGTAGCCTCAAGAAAGAATGTGTGTTTGAGGGTGCATTTTCCAAATGTGGAGTAGCCTTTCGGCAATGATTTTATAGGAATTGCGGTTTACATGGTAAGACTCAAGGAAAGGAACAATTCATTTTTGCTTGTTTTTGTGTGTATGTATGACCATGTCTGAAACAGTAAATAGAACATTTAACCTCTGTGGGATTGTCTGTAAGTCTCTTCTTGCTGAATCAGGACTTACATGCTTAGCAAAAGTGTTGTTGCTGCATTTGTGTGCATGCAGGAGACTGTGTATGAGTGAGCCCTAGAACCTGAATGTGCAAGAACAGCCTCAGTGGACTATCGTATTTAAACTCTAACGCTGATGCAGGTATTCGTGTTACACATACTTATGTTCTACTTATACATGCAAAAAGAAAAAAAACTGTCCAAAAAAACAATAACCTTTTCTTTGACACACAAATATGTATTGGCAAAAATTAGCCTTTGCCCTCTAAAAAGATAAAATGCAATACGTAACATGCACGATCCAACCAGCTGACGGATGATGCATTTTTTTTCTTTGTGCATAACGGAACCTCAGTACACAAACGTCTCCTGTTAGTGTCATGTTTTGTTAGGGTTCTGTGATTTTGGCATTTTCCCTTGTGTTTCATGTCCATTTGTGTATCCATTAGTTTGTCTCCAACTCTGTTTCTCTCACTCCAAGACTCATAACAGTTAGCTATATTTACTGACAATTTTTTTCTTCATATTGAAGACTAAATTAACCCCCCCAAAAAGTGGAAATGTTAAGGCTGGTGGTGGTGAAAAAAAAGGAAAGATGTACATAAAACTGTCGAATAAAGCCCTTTCTTTTTAGTTGGAAAACATTGTTTATTTTCCCATTAGTTTTAATGGGAAAGATCAATTCAGACATTACTTCTCCGAAAGCCTTCTGGAACGGATCGTAGTCGAGAAAGATAGAGTTGACTGTTCCGATACTTCTTGGCTTCGGTTTTCTTTTTTTTAAATTAACATGTTCCATTTTTTGCAGCTTTTTAATGTGTGCCTTTATTCTACATGTAACTGTCTGAAGCTGTGCTCTGAGCTACAGTTATCTTCACACTCTACTGCACATTATAAAGCCAATACCCTCTGTCTTCATTTTAACTTTCTCAGAAACCTGCCACATCTGCCTGCACATTTTGGAAAAACATGTTCAATATTTTACTTACTTACCTTGACCCCCATTCAATGCCACTGTCTCTCGAGCCTTTGCCATTTCAAAAACACATATTTTTCAAACATTATCTTGATACAGCATATCAGATCACATAGTGTATATCTGGCCAACCTTCAAAACATATTTTTTAAAGTTCAAAATTGATCTAATCTTCCTCATGGTTCCATTGATCACCTTCGATAGGTTTTTATTGTATTATACATGTAGTATATTCAACTAATTGGTATGATTTGAATATTACACACTTATTCATGTACTCTGAGGACCCAAATGTGACAGTGCATTAAAAGCACAAACCAAGAATGATGACAAGGAATTGTCTGAAGGCACACATCTGGGAAATTATCTGCTTCTTTGATATTTGTAATCTGCAAAGTGGCCTTTATCATTTGCAAATGGAAGAGGCTCCAAACCATGAGGAGCACAATAGAGCTGGGTACCTCTCTAAACAATTGGGGAAGAAAGAAGCTAGTGATGCCAGCTTTCATTCACTCCCTCCCTAAGTCCTCTGCAAAAAGAAGAATACAACAATTTCTGCAGCCCTTCAACAAGTTGACCTGTATGGGAAAGATGGAAACCTTTACTTAGTTAAAACCATGTGAAAAAAAACTATGTCAGACAAACATATAACTTTTGGATGTGCATTTCAGACATCAGTAGTGGTGACAGAATACATAGTGGTGACAGAATACTATAATAAGCCAAATGTTGGTCCACAAATACATTTCTATGGAAATTTATCAAACTGCACAGGCAGGCTCATTACTTTTTAAGTATAAGAAATGATCCATCTTATAATTTATTTCCAACATAGTAATTAGACTTGGCAAAAACCATCTTACGAGCACCTTTCCTTTCATTACACCTCGTTAGTTGATGTTCTCCCTTGCATTATATATGTTTTATTCCCCCTCATCTCATCCTCATTCTTTTCTATCTTTGTATATTAGTCAAAGCCTCAGGCTGAATTGGTCTGCCTGTTCTTTCATTATTTATTTTGGCTCTTGGCTTTCTTCACTGGGTCATTCAGCTTTTTTTCTTCCCCTCTCTCCGTCTTTCATCAGACAATTTTATCCTCATTCTTTTAATATTTTAAATAGCTGTGAAATTCCCCTGTCACTATATGACGATAGATTCACGATCATTCCAACACTTTCCTTCTTTATTCAATACTGTTTTCATTCTTGCTATATGGCACTCTTCCACTTTACACAGCTGAAAAGCCGCCAGAATGCTAATTAGTTTCTCTGAACTTGATTCATATCCTTGTCCAGTGCCCTTTCCTAGTCCACATGCATTTCTTTCTTGTCTCGATTAGTCAGAGTACAAAGCCTGAAGGCTTGGCTGATAGACACATTTGTCTGCTCAGCAATCTGCCGCGGTGCCAAAAGGAACACACAATGCAGACATAAGCATCAAAGCACGCACACATGCACACAAACAAGCCAGATTATCTACTGCTAGCGGTAACCTTCTATTGCTGTCTCTAAATTGGGATTGATACAATTACACACATTCGATTGATCCCACCAGGGATTGAACCCTCCAACTCACTAACTACTCTTTGACTTTGCCGCCCAGACAATTCTTTGGGTGTCTGAAGTCAAATGTTTTACCATTTTTTCATGTTGAATGTAAAGTTTTGGTTCATATTACAAATAGCATGCTTATCTCTTATATAGAGTAACTCAGGGATTCCTCAGAAAGTCTCACACAAAGATGTTTTCAAAGAGCAAAATACTGTAAAATAAGAATGAAAGTATCGAAATCAAACATAGTTGCATATCTTCTTCAGTTCATACCAAGATAAAATGTCTGTGATGGAGAAGATTTCTTTAGGTCGAACTTATTTTAAAAAGGTTCCGAGAAACCAGAGCAGTGATGACGTTGATGGTGTTACACTCCTTACAATTCTCTTATCCTTGCATTCCCTATCTATTGTTTCTCCAAATATTTCCCAATGACATGATGATTATATTTCACCAGTTGATAAATGAAATGCAACCAGGAAGCTCACATTTTTTTAATATAGATTCACACATAACGGGATGGTATTTTGAAATGAAATCTACTTCTCATCATTGCAACACTGAGAACCTTAGATTTAAGACTTGAGGACAAGAATGAATGTTCAAATGCCCACGGATATCCTGTCATATCCCCATGCCTTGTCCATATATTTTTCACATGGAATCTAAATCTTATTTCACAGATTATGAGCTTTAATTGTGCTTATTTGAATATCATAGCACCACAACCTCCCAATTCTTGGCCTACATACCACGCATTGAAAGGAGGCTATGAAATCCTTATATGTGGGTGTTTGTATGTGTGGGAATATGATTGTCTAACCACAATGCCAACACATTCCATCGTCAAGAAATCCATTAGTAATTAGGTCGACCATCAAACCTTAGCTTACAGTTTAGAGTGATGCAATAATGTGGTAAGGTTCATCAGAAAACTCATTTTAAATGGCAAAAAATCATGAAATAGACAAGGGGAAATAAATAGATAGATAAAAAAACATTTGATGCTGTTTTCAGGAGCATTGTAAGATAGAAAATTATTAAGGATCGCATGGATGGGATCCCAACGCAAACACTGGGCAAACATGGAGGAATGGAAAGTGATAGTTAGTTATTGTAGTAAGGTGAGGTGATGATGATCATCCTGGTGAGCAAGATGGGCCAAGAGACTAGTGGTTGTCAGGCTCGTGGAGAAGGTGACAACGTATTGTGTACGTATAGTCCGACAGGGAGTCAGCAAATCGTGTCTTGAGAAGAGAAGCGAAATGTCATGTGCCAGGTAATCAGAGACATGGAAGGTGAGATACAATTGGCTTGGGTAACAGACAAGTTGATTGGGTGACAGATGCTGCGTCCATTCGGCTTTTGGAGCTGGCTGATGACAACTTCCCTCAGGTGTTGTCGTTCCTCCCGCTTGACTTCCGATGTGTAATTGGGCAACACCCTTCACCTGCCTCTTGTGAGGCTCTAACAGTCAGTAAATGGGATTTTGTTATTTTCTTGACTTGCCTATTCTTTACAGTTGGCAGCCAAAATCTGCTTTCTCATGATTTTCTGCCACTTTGAACTCTGAGGGAGTCTCTAAAAAGGACTGATATTAACATGTTAATGAACCAAAACAAACTAAATAAAAGGTATGGGGGCTAATGTGTTATTCTTTTCGTATTTCATCCTCACCCAGAAATACTCTATGGGAGTAAAAGTAAAGATACTGCTTTAATCAATAATAGATTATTGCATTGGCATTTGTCATTTTCTGGCAGCGTATCTATAATTCTAACCAACACCACTCTTCCCCATGTGGCTCCCACATTGAGGACTATCTGTTGAAAATATAGCACATACTCAACTATTCACTATAATGAATAGTTAAGAGTTCTAACGTTCCAGTTCTTTTGGTCTTGTTGTGCTTTGCTTTCTCATCGAGGTCCTCTTACACGTGAACTTATTGTGGCTTTCCTCCAGTGTTAATTCATATCCGCGGTTGGACTTAGTCCATAGTCTAAAAAAACATCGGAAAGGTCAGAGGTTTGCAGTGCTATCCCTGCGTGGGTTTATTTAACCAGCTTTCAAAGGACACACTGTTGGGGATGGTAGCAATAATCCATCCAAAGCTAAAATGTGTTTTGGTAAAAGGCATATATACGTATATAAGAATGAACCTGAACTTTCAAGCACACTTCATATTCATGAGAGGGCTCCACCAATTATTCAGCCAACCAATTTAACTATCAAATATGAGTCCCTTTCTAATGTGGAAAATCATAGAAAATTCATTGTAATTGCATTGTACATTACATACATTGTAAAGTTAATGAAATATATGGCTTGGCCTAAGAAGAATTGCAAGTACAAAAATGACAAAAAACATTTTTATTTACAGTATGTGGTATAAAGTATGCTCTCCCATAATAGAATGTAAGACACAGTATCAGTTCAATCCGACTATTGGTCATATCCCGGAATGTGCTATGATTGAACGTGACAAAATAGACATTTATGTTGCTCCTTCCCTTCACTGTGGCTCTTGGCGGACTACGCAGAAGACATGGCTTACAAAGAATCACACTTTACAGGCGGCCTATTACAGTGTATAGGAACACAATCTGCTGCCTCTACCATCACACCCACATTAACCTCGCTGCACACATTTTCATATATTTTACACCCTCTGTACTTTCGTCCACAGCGCATAGAAATTTCTGACTCCCAAGGCAGTACTCGCAAGAGCAGCCTGTAACCTTTGCCTGTCTCGATTTATAGCCGGGCTGAAACTGAATGCACTGTACATACAGTACAACATGGTGTAGTAATAACATATACATTTATTCAATTTAGCAACTGTTGAGTAAATCATTACAACTATGAATCCAACTAATGCAGTTTTCTAATTCAATTTCTACATTAATACGACAGGGTGACAGAAATAAAGCTTTGCATAAAGCGGTGTAAGCATGATTGACACAGCAAAACCAGATTGTTGTCACGGTTGCTACATCCACTGAATTGGTTTTTGCTTGAAGGAAACACTTTTATACATAGTTTAACAGGCAGCATGCCAATACATCCATTAACTGGGTATTTCCATTGCAATGATTAGCTCTCACCTTGTCATAGCTCATTTATATCAGTAAAATGTACTTCTAGTTGTGTTTTGAAAATGGGATTAACAATGTTTTACATCACTATATTTTCACGATGTTTGACTAAATACTAGCAAATACATTTGAATATTTAATGACGGACTCTGTATTATTCAAATTGATTGACAGTTTCTTTCCTCTTTAAATAATCAGATATAACCTTTAGAAATATGTTCTTAAAAAATAACTACAGAAAGTATTCCCAGTGTCTATTAAAAAAACAAGCAGGCGACCAGTGATAATGCATCCATTGTGTTGTAAAGATAACCTTGCCCTAATCTCCTGCTGTCACTTACTATATCCTGACAAGTACTGAATGACTCAAAAGATTTGAGTGCATTCATTGGTCCGTAAAAATTTATGACTAAACTGTTATCAAAATGAATTTTATCGAGGCTATTGGTGGTCACACATGACAGACAAAAGGATGTGGGTGTGGATGCCGCGCTGGTTTAATGACTCAACCATCTTTTTTATAGGCAACATCAAATCTACATTTTTCTTGCTGTATATTCACATTTGTGTGACATTATTGTAGAGTAAACTACTTCGATTTGCATTTTACTTTACAATTCCAACACATCAACAAGTGTTGTCTCTAGGTTGTGACTGTTTAGAGTGCATTTAAAGCACCTTCTTTGTCCGTGCCACACATACCTGGAACTCAATACCAATTAACATACATAAACTCCCATCTTTGAACCTCTTCACCAATCATCTTAAAGCCTGGCTGTTAGACAAATGAAAACTAGAAACTAAAACTGCGCTACATGTGTCTGTGTGTGTGTGTTTGTGTGTCATCGTTTATCTTCAACCTACACAAGGGACTAAAGATGGAAATTAGCCCTCGGCTACAATCTTACATATTTACATAGATATGTTCATCAACATGAATCTAAATATGTTCATTAATATGTCTCATCTCATTTTCCGAATCGCTTTATCCTCATTAGGGTCGTGGGGGTTGCTGGAGCCAATCACAGCTGTCTCCGGGCCAGTGGCGGGGACACCTTGAATTGGTGGCCAACTAATCGCAGGGCACAAGAAGACGGAAGACCATGCAAAGTTAACATCCATGCCGAGAAGCAATTTAGAGTGTCCAATCAGCCTACCATGCATGTTTTTGGAATGTGGGAGCAAACCGGAGTACGACGGAGGTAAACCACGCAGACCCAGAGAAAACATACAAACTCCACACTGGTTAATCGGCCTAGACATGAACCCAGGTTCCCAGAGCAAAATGAACACGCTGTAATTTGGGAGTAGATGGAATCATCCGTTGTTCCATGATCACAAAAATCTGGGAAGCAGCACATTTAAAAAAAAAAATTAAAATGTATCTAGAAAAGCTGGAAGATTGCTTCAATGAAATGCGGTATAATGTTCTTGGGGGTGATAAATCATAAACTATGGTAGTTTTGTGAAATTGATTCAATGTACTGCATTTTAAAGTACAGTAAATATTTCCATTCTGTTATTTTCTTGCCCCTCAAATGAGAACATTGGGCTGCCTCAAAATATGCGTTTTCAAATTAAAAGAGTTGAAATGTAAATGTTAAAGTTTACACTCATTTAGCTACAAATCTATGTTGGATTTCTTCACTCGTAACACCCTCCATTCCTCTTCTCACACTGACTGTGAATGAGATGGGGTTAACAACCATATCTGTAAATTCTAAGCTTAATTAGAATGCAGACATCTTCCACTGATGCAACGCTTGAGGAATTCAGATTTGGGTCATCAAGAAGGGCCATTTTCCTGATATCCACCCTGTGGTGCTCAACCTACCAGATGGACTCTTAAGTTGTTTTGTCACGACTGAACAGCATCATTCAATGTTTTAAATGTTGCCCACTTGGTATCCATTGCAGCTTGTTCATGCTGTAAAGGGGTTCCTACATCTATGAGATGTTCTCAAGGTATTCTGTTTTCACCTGCTTGAATTATATTTTTCTTGCTCTGTTGAGGACAGGAAATGTTCTGTCAACTTTGAGTCTGGGAAACCCTTTGAGAGTTTTGATGTGATTGAGGGCTGCAAAAATAGTTAATTTTAATTGACAAAAAAATAATGTTATTATTTACTTTTATTATTATTTACTTTTCAATACATTTTGACCTCATATCTAAAAGTATTAACTCTACAAAAGGTGGATTTTTGTGGTTGCCACATCTTTACCTTTTACCTGTCTGGAGAAAACAGGTACTGTTTCCAAGACAATCTGACAGCTAAACCAGAAATGTCATATGATCCCAAAAGAGAGAACCAGTCTGAAAAGAAAAGGGAGTAATGAGGAAGCTGTTGATATGAATACAATCTGCTACAATACACAGAAGGATATCTATTCTTTCTTTTCATATACAGTGGACAGCCACATTTTTGTAGGGACAAAGGACGAGGCCTAACCATGAATGATGAAAAATGCATGTAACTCCCTACTGCGGCTTGTCACTTTTATTCTCAATTTAGCGGGACCCGTACCAGGTTCCAACTTTATGTTTAATGAAAACACTCACATCCTTCCAATAGAATTCATGTGACATAAAGATATTCTTTTGCTAGTATATTTACAATACATCATCAATATTTGAGAAAATAAAGGGGGCAGAAATACCCAATCCCTTTCATTACCAGTTAAAATGCACGTCAACACAAGTTATCCAACAGACATCTATCTAACCCTATCACATATCATTCTTGGATCGTGCCTGTAGATGTTTTCTCAATGTTTACTGAATAATCTAACGATGCGCCCCAAAAATAGACCAGCAACATTTACATAGTAGAGCAAAATAACTACTTCCATCATTTTGTATGTCTATCGACTGACTGACAAGATTGGTTAGGATTTAAAGGTCATTTCTGCTTGTTGTGTTTCAAAATAGTAAAGCTGTTACAAACTGTGAGTACCAAACAGCCAAATGTCTCAACAACATTTGAACTGTTCATGTTCCTCAAAATTCAGAATGAAAAGTAAATGCTGACTTGTTTATACTTCACATAACATGCATAAAGACATTTGTTCTGTCACCTAATAACTCCAGATACCCATAATATATATTATTTGGATAATAACTCTTATATAGATTAACTGCCACGGCCAGTGGGCGACCTTTCCTAAGCTTCCTGTGCAGTATTTCCCATCACCACATGACTCCAATTGATGCTTGGATTAGCAATTACATAGTCAAAAGTAGGACGCGTGCCCTGCAATCAGCTGGCCACTGATTCAGAGTGTCCCCCGCCTCTGGCCCGTCGCCAACTGGGGTAGGCACTAGCACCCCACGCGACCCTAATGAGGATTAAGCGGTTCAGAAAATGGGATGAGAAAAGTAGGATGCCAACTTACTAATTCTCACAAGTGATTTTTCTT
Source organism: Stigmatopora nigra (assembly GCF_051989575.1). NCBI lineage: Eukaryota > Metazoa > Chordata > Actinopteri > Syngnathiformes > Syngnathidae > Stigmatopora > Stigmatopora nigra. Next base: position 9,081,949 of record NC_135513.1, read on the forward strand.
CATCTTTGGTCACCCAGTTTACATAATCAGCACTACTTATACACTTTCCATGCCCTGTCATGCTGAAATATGTTCTTTTCCTCTCCAATTGGCGATTAGGTGTAATCCCTCACCACAATGTCTCTGCTTGGGTGTGATACTTATTTCTAATGTGTAATAGTGGAGAAAACCATGAATAAAATATTCTACAAAAGACCTTGGGTAGTCTGGGTTCGATTCCCACTCCTTGGCAGTGTGAGTGGTTGCCTATCTCTCTATGTTCCCTACGACTAACTGGCGACCACTCGAGGCCAAGGGTGGGCAAATTGGTCCTTGAAGGCCGCTTTGGGTGCAGGTTTTTGCTCAGACAATTTAACCAATGAGATTTCTGTAGAAAACAAGAAGCACCTGACTGCAATCCACTGATTGCACTTGTAAAACACCAGATTGGTGAAAAGGTGTCCTCTTTATGGGTTGGAATGAAAACCTGCACCCACTGCGACCCTTTGTGGAATAGTTTGCCCACCTATGGTCTAGGGTGTAGTCTGCCTTTCACCCAAAGACAGTTGGGTTAGGCTCCAGCAACCCCGCAACCCTTTCCAGGATGAGCGGTATGGAAAATGAATGAATGAATGAATGAACCTTTGTGTGTCTGCATGATTGGAGACCTAAATATAATTTTTCATTTGCATAACTAAACTTTGACCAACTGTCTTTGCCATGAAGGTCACCTACACTGGTTTTCTGTTTGCCCTTTTAAAGCAAGAGACAATGTCTACAAATGTAGTATTAATGAACTTTATTATATATATATATATATATATATATATATATATATATATATATATATATATATATATATATATATATATATATATATATATATATATATATATATATATATATATATATATATATATATATATATATATATATGCAAATTGCACATTTCACATAGATCAAATAGCAAGAAATAATGATTGAATAGAAAATGATTACTTTTATTAGTACAGCCAATGTGTCAGAAATATGAGGTCAGTCACACAATGCCTGAAAAGGTAAAATTTAATGAGAAATTATAAATACAGTCTTTATAGTTATGTATCTGTGCAATTTGTCCCTGGTGGCATAATCTGAGATACTTGCATTTGTTTGGCTAAAATAGTACTGAAGTTGGTGTTTTGCCTACTTCTGGGAAATATTTTCTTTTACTAATTCATTATCCATTACACTTATCATCACAAGGTTCATGGGGGTGCTCGAGCCAATCACAGCCACATACAGGCAGTAAACGGGGGCACACCCTGAATTGGTTGCCAAATGATCGCATACTTAGGGACAATTTAGAGTGTTCAACTAGCCTATTACCATGAATATTTCAGGATGAGGGGGAAAATTCCCAGAGAAATCCCACTTTGGCATGGGAAGAACATGCTAACCCCACACATGAAAGTCCAATCCCAGCAGGGATTGAACCATTGATCTCAGAACTGATAGTGAAACTGCTATTGTTTTTTTTTTCATTTTCTCCCTACAACTTTTTACATTGGATGAGTGAAATTATGTTTATTTTAACTTTATTAAACACAATTATTTCTGCTGGGGATGCACATGATCAAATTGCTTTCTAAGGGACAAAATAATTTATTACAGCAATGCAAATAGACAGATGGATAGATAAAAGTTGTCAGAGTAAAAAGAGAATGAAAAACAACTCACACTCGCAGTGATCTGTTACTTCAGTCTTTTTTATCAGTCGTGTCTTGATTATTGCCAATGACAGTTTGAAAAGTAAAATTGCTTAAAAGGAGGGAACAAATCTGTTGAGTCAGGTGCTGGTTGAAAAAGATCTAATGTCTTGCTCTACTTTTCCTGTCACTCTGAAATCAACCGTGCTTCTTTTGTTCCACGTTCATTCTCCTCACCCACACTCATTCCCAATTCCAATTCAGAGCTCACCTTTTGCTTGCATCTTTCATGCACTTGCAGAAATGTGTTTCAACATCTTTTCAAAGGCATTCATCATCATTATTATTGTCATGCTGTTTTTCAGGGAGATTTTGAAATATAATTGGCATCTTGAAGTCGATGAAATATATTCTGCTCCCCATGAGTGACAACAACCACCCCACTCTTTCCTTGTAGATTTCGAAACCATGGCATTGCATCTTTCTGTGAGTAATTTGCCACTTAGAAAGCGAGTATAGAGGACAAGTGCTTCCTCCATCGGAGCTGTGTTCTTGCACAGAGCAGCAGTCAAGTTGTCACGTTGTGTGTGTGCCTCTTGCACTGTGTAGGACAGGCATACATGTTAAGAGCTCTGAAAACATGAAGGAATATTCCTACTCTGCTGTAATATTTGGCTGAGAAAGCGCTGAAGTATTTGGGACAAATGATTGTGTTGCACTTCTTCAGGAGATCACAATCAATCTTGAGGCCTTGATCCAAGTACCGGAGAACTGAAAGAGTTGAAAATAAATGTTTAACTTGCTCCAATCAAGCTGACTAAACCACAGTTCTACTTCCAGCTTTTACTACCTTTGATTCAGTGAGGCTTAAACTTCAAAACATTAAAGATAGTTTTAAAAATGTAATACTTTCAGCTTGCTGCAAATGGAAAACCCTATTAACTCCTATGCATTGTATAGATATTGAATTACAAACTATCTGAGAATCAATTGAGTTTGATTGAGAGACTACTGGATTGTGTCACTGCTACTACTACCCTTTACCTCCCTCCTTTAAGATGCTTTGCCCATGCAATATGCTCCTCCCTCCACTCTAAGATAATGTCACCCTATGTTGCTTCTGGAAATAAGTGGCAACTGTTGCCATTTCCATGCATTTATCAAAGCCTGTTCTGAATGCCAAACTTTCCCTCTATTTCTTCATTTCCTCTATTTCATTCACCAACATGCCCATTTAGGTCTCCCCAATCAAAATTATCCAGAGATAATTACAGGGCAGGCTGGAAACACACAACAACATGTCTTAAAAACATTGATTCACAATATTTTGTAGAGTCAGATCTGTATTTATTATTTATATAGTCTTGTCTATAGCACGACACCTAGGATGTACCGTTATCAGATTGCTACCACATTTTGTTTCCTCTTAATATAGAGAAACAACAATTTTACCTGGAGATCCCAATGACTAGACCCCTCTCCCTAGGGAGAGTTCATAACGCTCTAGAACATATGTGTCAAAGCGGCGGCCGGGGGACCAAATCTGGCCCACTGCATTGTTTTTTGTGGCCTGGGAAAGTAAATTATGAGTGCCAACTTTCTGTTTTAGGATCAAATTAAAATGAAGAGTAAATATGTATATTAAATCCCTCATGAGGACAAAGGTGAAATGAGATGAGATCATTTAATATTTGGAGAAATATATAATGTATACTTATGTTTTTATCCTCTAACACTAGTTGAAATCTGCTCAATGTGAATATTTGTGTGCTGGCTTTCAACCTCATAGGCCTTGTCAAATAAGGAGTGAGGAAATACAGAGTGACAGCCGTAGCCTTTCTGCTTCCTTACACTAACATGGTTATTTGTCAACCGCCTGCATTGATGATCGCATGCACAAAAACATGCACAAAAAACTGTTGCTGCAGTCAGAAGGCTGTAAATAACCACATAATACCAACCCACTGTAGTAACTCCATCTGTCGCCAGATTAATAAACACAAATGTATTATAGAAAAATGGTTTATATTAAGTTTTCTGTTAAAAAAAAGTCTCATTTAATATTATTATGGTGAACTTTAATTGGGAGAAAATACTTAAATCTATTTCGTGATGGATTTTGATTGCAAAATCAAATAAATATAAAATATGTTCCAAGATAAATTAAAGTCTTAAATTAGTTTAGAGCATAAGATATTAAATGAGGCCCCTTTGATTACATTGAAGGATTTCCCCAAACTTTTGGAATAGATCATAAAGTTACCCATACTTCATCATCCACCATCATACTATTATCAGCAGTGCACTCAGATAGCAGTGTGGAGGGAAAAACAATTTAGAGAAGCGAGCAAGATGTTGAATATTCATAAGAAGATATAAGGATACAATTGGGACATTTTCAAGCTTTATCAGCACTAACACGATCTAAGCTGTGGTAATTCATGCTAAACCAAAACCAAATCAGCCCTGAAGCTGCTGCGGTTAAAAAAAAAATACAAGTAAATAGGCTTGGGTTATGTTTCCAGAGTGCTTGTGTGATCTGTTCTCATGTCATGTCAATTTTAGCAAGCTTGTTGAGATATCATTTTCTCTTGATGTGTTGTGCTTGAGGCAGTGATTGAGAGCAGAGAAAATCTCAAAAGCAGATCTTTGAATACATCATTTCTACTTTGTTAAAGGACTACTGGCAGAAAAAAAAAGTTTTCCTTATTGTTGTTTCTTATTCAATCATTCAGAACAACTATGGAGCTTGTTGCACACAGATTATCATGTTTCTCAACCCTTTCACAGTCGTTCCCATCCTATGTGCTTGACCCTCTGAAATGTGTTTTTCCCCAAAATGTTTCTTCCTCTGAGACTAGCCATAAAGTATCATCATTTAAAACCGCAAATTTTCCCAAAGACTTCTGGTAAAAGGAAATGACCCAAGTGATCTCAGTGTCTCTAGTGAATAATTTCCGTTCTTAGAACTGAGTTTGTGTTTAGAAAATACACACTAATTCCCTTTGTATGAATGATTTTTGTAAAAAAAAAAAAAAAATGCACAACACGCTATTTTGAGTTCAGAATTTCCATACTAGTGGCTTCATGACAAACTTATTTATAAATACTTAGCTTTGATAGCTCAATATCAAAACTGTGCAATGCCGATTGCAAGGCATGATGAACACAAAAGCAGATTTTGGGCCTTTTTCCACTAGTTATTGCTACTTCCAGGCTGGCGCTCTCGTGATCAGTTGTTCTTTCTGTTTCTACAAAAGGCACAGGCTGCAGAAATTGAAAACCCAAGCATATCCGGACCCAAACAAGGGGTAGTGAAGCACTAACTACATCAGAGGGCTTTGGGCGGGGTTATCACGACCACAGAGGTGGGGAGCTGGTGTAGGTGTCGTGGTCGAGCAGATAGAAAGATTTGGCTCTTGACTCTGATTCTACTTGCTGCCGCTACTGGATATTTGGCATAACATAAAATATTTCAAGCTGGGGTCTCAGTAGCAGCGTATTTTCTACAGGGATGTTTGCCTGTGGTGACTCACTATATTTTACCCACAAACAAGTGGTCCCCCACAGTAAAGACCATTCGGCATGGCACTTAAACTCAAGCGAAGATCTTTTTTCGCTTGTTGTTTGTTCTATCGTTTTGTCAGCTATGCTAAATAAAGAGACTCTGGAGCAGAACAGCACTCTTTATCTCTATGTGTCAGGCAGCACACATATTTACAGAAAATATATAACAGGACTTCCACCCTCTCGATTTATCTCTCATGGCCAAAGTGTCGGTGTCAAATTCTGGTTCTCAGGTGAAATTAACTTTTGAGCCAAAAACCAACCCAAAGTAAAATTGAGGCTGTGTCACTGGTACTAATCCCCCAGATTGCTCTAGACAAAGATCTCAATGTATTTCTGCCCATTTTGGGAAAGTAAATACATTTTAGATGATCCGTTCTTCATTTTAGAGACTCTTCCCATCAAAGTGGCATTTTTAGCTTAGTTTACGCAAAGCGTCAATGTAAAATCTTGCATATGCCGCACTAACTATGGAAAAAACATTATGACAACATATTTTAGTGGAAAAGGGGTGTCAGACAGAAAAAGGCAAGTTAAATTTCTATTATCACAAAATAAGTTTGATACCTGGTATACATCGAAAATGTTTCAAAAATGGTTGAATGTAATGAAAGAGCAATTAGAGCTGCAAATACATGTTTTAGGGATTTCAAAATACACCCTCCCAACACACATACACACAATAATTTGTATTAATATTATTACAGTATTTTTTATAATGCCTGAAAAGCAATATTGTCATATCTTCTTGTGAGTACACAGGACACATGCATTGATGAACTAGAATACAATTTGTTCATTAATGTGTTTATTTAATTCTGGAAATTCTGTAATAGGTCTGTTTAGTTTGTGATTAGAGCCTCTTTTCTTGTTAATGGTGGCAAAATATCAGCTTCTCGTCTTAAGTGACACCTCCAAATGAGGTGTTACTTTGCGCTTTAACCATTCAAATGTTAATTTCATGGCTGCTCTAAAAACTAAGATAAATCACTAATCCACTGAGGTTTTAATGACAAATATTGTATGTACTGTACTTTGTTTGATTTATGAAAGTGTATGTCTGGAAAGATTTATTATTTAATAGTATTATGCATAAGTTTTCTGTCGTTCCTTTTGTCTTGCCAGCCAGTTCAGATTATACACTGGCTCTTGCCCAAATCAGATTGATGGGATAGACTCCATTTCACCTGTGTCCTTGATCTGTATAATTAGTATAGAGAATGACTGGACAATATCAAACTGGCATGGAATTCCTGCATTGCATTGGTCTATGTTTATACTGTTATCTGTATTGCTATTCGTCATTTTAATTAGTTTTACATTCTTCATAAGTCCTTATTTATAATGATTCCCTGCTCCTCCTGACAATAGACAGACCACAATTAATCTTGGTTTGTGGGCAAGAAAAGGCAAATGGCCCCCTTTATAGGAGCGCTTACAGAAATGGAAGAACAGAGTCAGGGTTAATAAATAAAGCTGACATTTGTGGAAATTATCTCTCATTGTGAGTTTCATATTTGCCGAGCCAGCTCACTCGCAGGTGGCCCGGGTATGCTGAACCAACTAAATAATCTCTACAGCTCAATAAGTAAGTCATACTGGATAAAATAATAGGGGTTGACGAAGGTTGGCAGACCTGCTCTTACCCTCACAACAGTCACAGAGGGTGCTGGAACTTATCCCAACTAACTACATGCACTAGGCGGGGGACACCCTGAATCTGTGACCACCCAATCGCAGGGCACAAGGAGACAGATAGGCATTCAAGCTCAAACTCATACATACGGGCAATCTAGAGTGTTCAATCAGCTTATATGCATGTTTTGAAGATGTGGGGGGAAGGAGATGCATACTCCACACAGTAAGGACTGACCTGGGATCGAACCCGACCCAATAACCACCTACCATGTATTTATTATTTACCCCAAAAAAGTGAAAAACTCATATTTACCCTAACCCCCTATTCAGACAGGGCTGCTTGATGTGCACATGTTAGAAGTATTAGAAATGTGATTGTTTTTTTATATAATGTTACTGTCTAATCAGTATAAAGTAACTATTATTAGACTAAGAGTCACTATTTTTTGAATAAAGTATAATTAATTGTTGAGCAATTAATAATAACTATAACAATACCTTTAAATATAAATACTCAATGTTGCACAAATATTTACTTAAACTTGTGAGCAAAAAATTCAGAAACAAAACTATTGAGGATTTGAAATGAGTTCAGCTAACTTCACTTCAACTGTTAGAGTCTGCCAACCGCCAGACTGTTTTTTCTTTCTGGAAAAATCCACGTTTTGATGTTATTTCCTTAAAAAAAAATAGAACAACCACTGCAAACAGCTGCGGTTATTTCAAAAATACTTCATCATGTGTTTCTATAATGACACAACAAAAATCTATTTTAGCCGATCAGGAAGTCCTCAACTTTAATCAGCAGCCAATGCCTCCCTGAACTTTACAGTGTTGGCTAGAGAATAACACAATCATATTATTCATATGCAGCCAGGTTTACTGGAGGTAATTCTTCCAACTGTGAGACCAAACCATAAAAAGGACGATGAATTATTGAAGAGCATCAGAGAAATAGGAAACCTTTCTCTGAATAGGATCAACCTTTTGGGAATGCTTCAAAGAGCATTCAATAGTCAGAGAAAAACAGCCCCTCTCCCTGCTTTACCCCTGTCAAAAAAAAGTGTCCTGGCTATGAAGAAGAGAGGGGGAGCAACAGAGGGAAGTAGAGGGACTAAAAGCGCACCCTATTGTTCACCCTTGATTTGCATGAAAATTGTTTACCACCTCTTCATGCTGTTGCCTTTTTTTCCAACCTTATTCCCCGCCGCTCAATTTTTCTCGCTTTTTGATTCTGTTGAGAATGTTCTTTCTGGCTGTGCTCATTTATATGGCAACAGAAACCAGTAAGTGTAGCAAAGCCTGGTCCAATTACTTCAAATTGGTTTGCACTACATGTATGTAGATCTAAAACAAGAAATAATATAAAACTAGATAATAAAGTCCAGTCCTTGCATTAAATATAATGAATATAGGAATACTCAAAATCAAGTTATACATTTGACGACATGAAATGAGATGCCATTACTAAAGGCAGATACCAAGCAAAATACCATATCTGCCTTCAGCACTGTGGATTCTTTGCAGTGTATGTTTTGGCATGTGATGAAATCTCTGCCAGACAGATGCAGCGGCTGGCAAAAATATTCATATCCTCAGCTGGGACCCTAGTGAAGATAAAGCCTTTCAGAAAATGAACGAATGAATGAATGAATGCTACATGAGATGTTAAAAGCTTAGGAAATGTTTTCTATAGCCTGATCCCACCATTTTAACCTGAAATCTATTTGGTCTGTTTCTTTTTGATGCAGTTTATTCAGCCCGCTTTGGACACATATTCTTCTACCAAATTATTGGGGGATTCACAGAACAGATATATTCAAATGCAAATGAATTCACTCTGAAAAAAAAGAGGGCTAGATACTTTTGCAGTCCACCATATTTCGTTTTTAAATGTGTAAACAAGACAATAAAACCTAATAATTTTCTTTACACTACATCATTGTATGCCGCTTTGTCTTGATTTTCAAAGTAAATTCTAATAAATTATACGTATCTATCAGTGTGGTCGTTACATGCAAAAATGTGAGAAAGCACTGTACTGTAAAACAAGGGCCGACTACCATGAATCTCTACACTAAGAAAACTACTGTCTGACCACAGATTTGATAAATGCCAAAATATAGCTAAGGATTTATTGTCTTTCATCACATTCATCCCTCAAATTGTTGTAAGAATGAAATGGATTTTAACCCATGGATTTATTAAAGCTATAAGATATGTAAATTTCAATGAAGTAGATGCATTATGTAAAAATAAAAAAAATAAAAAAAGAAAGCAATGAATTGCATTGAATAGTATTCAACGTATAGTGAATTTACGACGCTATAAATCCAAGGTATTTATTGCAAAAGTTAATTTAAAATAGTTTCTCCAATTATTCACTTATTTTGAATGTAAGCCTGATGAACATAAATGAAAACCTATCCAAGATCAACATATGACAAAATATAATCATGTGGATTTATACTGTGTGCATAAATTCACAATATAAGGGGGAGGTTGAGGAGGCAGAGAGCAACAATATTTTTTGTTTTTTTTTGTCAGCTGAAAGACTGCTTCATGGATGAAGTGGTTACGGCCGTGTTGCTTTATCTTGTGTGCATGTTTGTGTGTTTGTCTTTTTATTTATTTATTTATTTATGTATTTGCCTTACCCATCCAAAGGATGCATTAAACCTGTCAAACTTTTTGCATGCATATGTATGCATCTTATGTTCCAGAATGTATTAGTCCTGTCTATGGTCACATCTACTGTTTGTTTTAAGCCTGCCTGGAGGGCTTATGCATTCTGCATGAGAGAACTGTGCTTTATGTGTCAAACCCGTTTGTTTGCCCAGTGTGTAGCCAAAGCTTCAACACTCAACAGACCTTTTATCTAGCTAGTGTTCACTCACATGTGCAGATACAGACATGCGCTGCACACTCATTACACTGTGTACAGAAGAAAAAAAAGCATTGACCTGATCGCTTGACTTTATCCATGGTTAAATCTCTTAAGCACAACTATGTTGTTATGTATTTTTTTCCCCAGTGCATCAAATAATGGATGTTAATCATTGTTGCGCTCCCCCTTCTGCCTTTTTAAAGAGGAAACTTGATGGCAATGCTGCCTGTCTTTCTATGCATTTGGAATTCATCATGCCTTTGGTATCCATGCACGATTCTCCGATTTATTTCCTGTGTTTGGTGTTCCGGGTGCTTTTCCAAAACTTAATCAGAGTGTTCATTGGCATACATATATACATATATATATATATATATATATATATATATATATATATATATATATATATATATATATATATATATATATATATATATATATATATATATATATATATATATATATATATATATATATATATATATATATATATATATATATATATATATATATATATATATATATATATATATATATATATATATATATATATATATATATATATATATATATATATATATATATATATATATATGTACAGAAACTTTTTGGGGAGGATTGTAAACCTTGTTTGAAACATTATTTAAATGGTTTTAGTGACATCAGTCATAAATTTTTAATATTTTCATCCCAAGAAAAAAAAATCCTCATCTGTTCCTGTTTTTTTATGTTTTCTATCGAGGTTTACAAAGCCCTATGCCCAACATTCTCTTCTTGCCCCAGGTTTCATCTCACCCGCAGGTAGTGTGCAGAAGCACTGGGGACTCTCAAACCCAACCCACCATCTGTCAGCTGCATACAAGCTCTATGTGTGTGGGTTAGGATATTGTTAGGGCTTTGGGCAATGTCCCCACAGCCACTCATCTGTTAGACATTTCCAAGCCTCAGCACCATGTTTGTGTGCTCCCGTTATTATCTTTACCACTTGACTATTTAGTGTCTGCATTTCCACATGCACATTTCCACCATGTTGGCCTTAAAGTGCTTCGAGCTCTTCTTGGAAAACCTTTGGGAATTGATTTGGGTAGGGTCTTGAGAATGTGTTTCCAAAGCTGTCGGATGGTTTTTTGTTTATCATATTAGTTTGGCCCAAGGGGCGCGACAGAACATCAGAACAGAAAGATTCTGGAAAGGGGCAACATAGACTGCCTGAACAAAGCAGAACTAATTTGGTCAAGACACGAGTAACTGTTTTTCTCATTTTATTTGGTTTATTCATTTATTTGTTTGAGAATATGCATGTATTTAATTTTTTTTTCATTGAAACAATCTGAAAATTTAAAGGTCGGCGACGACAATGTGTTTGTTTTATATGTTTCACATTTAATCAGGATTAAGTTTTACATTTTTAGATATTGACCTCTATGTCTCAGTTGTGGCTGGTTCAAAAATACAATTTTGGTCTTTTCTGATGTGGTCATTGAAATGATCGTGCTGCATGCTAATCACTCACCCAAAATACATTTTGAAATGATTTAAATTAAATGAGGACTAATGTGTATTTTCATCCCAAAAAACAAAGACAACAAATTAAATGAGCTGTCAGACATACAGTTTTTTATATGACATTCATTACACTATCAACTCTTTCTGCTTGTTTTGACAATAATTCATTTAAATGGAAAGTTATATGGGTCATTATGGGTATTGTCACCTACCTATTCTGTAGGAGTCTCAGATATTAACAAGAATGAATTCTAAATAGCCAGCTCTCATCAAGGTTCACGTTTAGCACCAGGTTTTATTATCATTTTTACAATCTATTGATTGTTTTTGCCTGTCTTGGTGCAACCCTAAATTAAGGCATTCTGGTTTAAAACAGGGAATTAAAGGCAAGCCATGGGCCCTTGCATGTAACAGTGATCAACAGAATTTAGAGAACTAACATTGCACAAAACCGAACCAGAACAAGAAAAAGTGAATCATTCATAAATTGTATTATCTTTTTGCACAATCTTCCTCCCTCAAAGAACATACTCATGGAGCTATCAAATAAAAACAAGACTAGATCTATACATAACAGAAACAAGACATTGTACAGGAATGATACCCAAAAGGCACAAGAGAATAGTACAAACATTTTATGTGAATAAATCTTCCTTTTTGAAGGTCAGCATTTGCATAAAGTTTAAATAAAGACAAATCCACTGCTACCTGTCACTTGGCTCGAGTGTTTAATAATGCAGGTAGAATATACAATAAATGAAAAACACTAAACCTCTTTGAAAAGGCCTCTGGTTTGGTTGATATTTGCTTCAACTCAAATGTGCTTGTTTACAATATTGCCGGAGAAAACTGGAAATTATTGTCGCAATATACAGGGACAAGTTTTATATATGTCAGTCAGGCTAAAACCACACTCAACAGTTTAATAATTCAGAGAAATTCATATTGTTGTGGAGCATATGATTTTGCCCGATATTTTCAGTGCTCTGTTTGGCAGCAATTTTATGTTTTTTTTCGTCTTTCGGATGAATTTAATTGTTAATCTTAGTGATATTTGAGTTACTTCAAAATGTGTTCATCTTCATTTAGTTTTTCTCAATCTTTACACATAAATTGTGGCAGGAAGACAACCTATCGCGCTTACACGCGCACCTAGATTTGAACCCAGATCTCCCACAGTGAGGCCGATGCGGTAACCACTACAGGTGGGATACATGTTGAACTGGTTGCCGGATCACAGGAGGAGGCTCATTTGCAATATGCAAAATGATAAAGCCAAGAGCTTAAGACAAAAGATTAATATTGTTTAGCATGGATTGGATATACGTACTTCTGGTGGGAAGTAAATCTTCTGAAAAGATTTTCAATGCAGAAAAACAAACAAAAGACACAATTATTTATTTCACTGTATTTTGCATTATCTTCAATATTCAAATTGGTATCACTCGTGGTTAACTTAACACAAAAGTGGTGCTAGGTTCATCTAGATTCTAGACTATAGCCCAGTATATGGCGGGGCATGATTGTAAAATAAAGCCTTCATTCCTCTAGCAGAGACGTGCAATTTGTGGAAGTTCATTTGTATACCATGGTTTATTCGAAACAGATTGTCAGGAACTCTGTTGTTTTTTCCTTCTTTGTGTTTTTCACTTCTGATGGTACAACTCACAGTTTGAAAGTACTCCTGGGACTATTTCTAATTATATTTGTGTGGTTTTCTGATGGTACAAACTCTCAATTATATAATCGTTAGAGTAATACCTTGACATGCGAGTGTCCCGATTCCTGAGAGATTTGAGATACGAGGAAAATTCAGAGCACATTTTTTGCCTTGAGATACAAATTTGACATACGATCATACAATGGGTGAGCGGTTAGCATTTGTGATAGGAGTATATTGACATACTGGCTCGGTCCCGGAACGCAGTGAGATCATATTTCCAGGCATTTCTCCACATTCATCATATATGTATGTATATGTTACACATTCTATTATACACTTTGGCAAATATACATAGATAATAAAGAAAAACTGGTGCTATTCATTGGTGTACTCAAAGGTGCAGCGCTGCCGGCATGAATTTATTTTTGCCAAGATGCATTTAAAGTGTGTTGGCATTTTTTTTATGTAATTGTTCGTGAATTAGCGTGCGTTAAGGACAGCTTTGTCAGAGTTCTTGTACAGCCTCAGGCTACCCGGTATTTGCTCAGGAAAAGTTGTATTTCATGAATAATGTTGAATATACACAATGACAATACCAAGAGCAACTCAAACAAATATTATGCCCTGGGGAAAATTTGTACACCAAACACTGGCACCTTGTGTGTGTGTGTGTTTGTGTTTGTGTGTGTGTGTATGTGTGTGTGTGTGTATGTGCGTATGTTTGTGAGAAAGAGAGTTTTGATGGCAAGACCAATGTTGAAATCAACAAGAGATTAAAAACCAGGACAGCAGTCTTTTTTTAAATGCTGCTCTCCTCTCCAAGGACTGTCATAAAAACCAATACAATCAATAATGCATTAAAGTCATTCATTCAAGTCATTTTGTTTGCCAATACATTAACGGGTCAGTGGGAGTGCAATATGGTGCTCATGAAAAATAAAAACACTTTTATATTGTGCAATGCATATTTATTTTGTTAATATTGATCATCGTGTGCTTTGAAATCATTAATTATGTTATTCCTGTATTGTTGCTTATCCTAATAAATTGATTTTTAGATGTAAATCACGCAAATCGATGCTCAATTAAACAGTAAAAGCAAGTAGCTTACAAAATCTCTTCACTGAAGCACCCCTTTAAACTACAGAGGCTTTTAAAAATCAATACAGACAACCCATACCTAAAAATATATTTATTACTACTATAGATCATATTGAGATAAAAGACAATAACAAACAAAACATGTACAAATAGTAAAAATAAACCTTTTAATGGATAGCTTAGAAATGAGAGATTTTTTTTGTCCATGACTGTGGTAATATTCCAGTTCAGATTTATTTTTTCCCCTTTTTTTCCTCTCTTTTTTTTAGGGTAGTTATAAGCAGCACAATTGTTGATCTCAGCCATGCAAGATTCCTTTTTGGACTTTCTACTTGCAACCTTTAACAATGTATTATAATGTGCGTCAACTCAATTTATGCTGAAAGCACGAATATTTTCACGGTGGCCTTTTAAGCAGCAAGTCTAAGATTCCCTCCCCACTGGCTAGATTCATAACAAGGAGCATTGGCTCAAGTTTGCCCTTTTCAATTTCATAATCCCTTAAATAGGAGAGTTGCTATACATTCTGTTTCATGGTGCAAAATGTAGTTTGTTTTATGAAACAATCTTGTAGAAATGCAACATTATTGTTGTTTATTCTCATATCTACTTACAATATAGGAGATGGTTTGGTCCCTCTCTCTTTTACATGGATTGACTATGTTGTTACGAATATACATGATACAAACTTAAAAAAAAAATGTCATTTAGCGATTTTAGTGATTTAGTATATTTTTCTGCGTAAGGCTGGCAACCAAATTAGTGTAACCATGCTTTGGAGCATAGTTAATTGGATTCACACAATCCTGGTATAATACTTATACAAAGATGAGAAACATAGGGTTTACTTTGGACTATGGCCATAATGTTTTGAGGGTTTTGCTTTTTTTTTATCTACATATTTTTTTCAATAATATCTAATAAATACACATTAAAACAAGGTAACAAAAAAAACAAATACTTCATTAGTAAAAGTAATAAAATTAAGCGATGTTCTATTTTATAATACTAACCTGAAACCAAGCAAGCCTTTTCAATAGTCAATATCTCCATTTTACTTAGTCCCCAAAGACTCTCATAATGCCCCCTATCATCCATCCTCCCATGTTCCCTCCTCCAAGTTCATCTGAGAAGCATATGTGAAATGACACTGGACAAGTCCTTGCTGCTATATTAATCCTTTCGGATCCTTTAAGCTTCTGAGGGAGCCACAAATGCAGCAACTCCAATTCAAATCAATTGCAGTATCTCCAAAATGCCATATCAGTGAACTTCTTGAATGGATTTCTTCCTCAGACTTTTAAACCCGAAAAGGTCAAACATTCATCCACTAAGGCAGGATATACAATTACATCATGTACACACACTTA
The DNA here is from genome assembly GCF_051989575.1 of Stigmatopora nigra. Lineage (NCBI taxonomy): Eukaryota > Metazoa > Chordata > Actinopteri > Syngnathiformes > Syngnathidae > Stigmatopora > Stigmatopora nigra. The sequence continues at coordinate 9,097,348 of NC_135513.1, forward strand.
CACACATTCTTTGAGCACAAAATAACTTGAATTGACCATGATGTATTTAACCAGCCTATTGCATGAGGAATTTGTGGGCTAGTCCAACAGAAGTCAGAGCCAAAGGCTCATTTCACCAACTCCAGTCATAAATCTATCCCGTTTTTTTTTTTGTTTGTTCATTTTTTTAGCACTGTCACTCCTTCTATCTTCAGTCTTAGACTATCAAGTCATTATGAGAGATGAAGACAGGGATCAGATTTTTTTTTGCTATTTTTCCCTATTACAGGAGCGGCCTGGTGGTTGGGTGGTTAGTGTGTCGGCCTCACAATTCTGTGGTACTGAGTTCGAAGCCAGGGCGATCCAACTGTGTGGATTTTGCATGTTCTCCCGGCTCTGCTTGGGTTTTCTCTGGGTACTCTGGTTTCCTCCCAGATTACAAAGACATGCAGAGTAGGCTTATTGAACAATCAAAATTGCCCATAAGTATGAATGGTTGTCCGTCTCCTTGTGCCCAGCAATTGGCTGGCCACCTGTTCAGGGTGTCCCCGGCTTTGTGCCTGAAGCTGGCTGGAATAGGCTCCAGTGCCCCCCATGAACCTTGTGAGGATAAGTGGTTCAGGAAATGTGTATAGGAATTATTTATGGCCTGGCAACAGCCTGAACAAAAGGTGGAAGAGTGGTTAGTACATCTGCTTCAAAGTTCGGAGATCAAATATTCAATCCCAGGTGGGTTCCGATCCTCCTGTGTGGAGTTTGGATGTCCTCCTTCAGCTTGCGTGGGTTTTCTCCAGATACTCCGGTTTCCTACCACATTCCAAGACCATGCATGATATGGTAGACTGGTTGAACACTCTAAATTTAGCCTACCATGCAAATTCCACACAGTTGGACCGACCCAGATTTGAACCGAGGACCCCAGAAAGAGGCCGATTCACTAACCACTCAGCTGCCATTGATGATAACAGTAATAAAATGTTATTTTGCTTTGGAATTGTTTCTTTTCTATTGAGAACATCATCTCAGGACATGCAAAACGTTATTTTAGTTGTCTTCAGATTTCTACCGACTGACTTAATTGGATGCAACTAGACACTATAACCCCCAAACACACCCCTAGATAAACAACTTCACATATATATTGGCTGTTCACAGTGCATGGATTCACTCTGCCATTTGTAACAGCCTGATCAATGAGCCATTCAAACAGTTGCACTTTACTGAAAAGACCACCACAACTGAAATGACACAAGAGCCTATGTGACAGAATAAATTGCCCGGTTTAAAATGTTCTCTAATTTTTGTGGGAGCCTGAACTCTTGTCTGCTCTTTCAGAACATGTGATGTGAGAAAATAAAGATGGAGGGAAGTAAAAAGAGGTCATGTTTAACTTCTGTTTGTTTTTCCTTCCCCCATAGGACTTTCAAGGTTTTTGGTGAATTGGTCCACTTGTGTTTGTGTCAGTGTGACTGTGTGAGGCCGCCACGACATGTGGTGCTCATTATGATTTCCAGAAACTAGGGGCAGTCAGTTTTGTTGAATAAGAACACTGTTCTCTGAATTATTCGATTTTATCTAGCATGTTTTCCCACCATTTTCAATTACCAGAAAAAAAATGCATTCAGGTGGTCTTATTTCCAAGAATTCTGTAACTAGACTAAACATATTTCGGCATTCAAAACCTATGATTTATATGAACAAAGCAGGCATAATTATCATAAAAATCTAATATATTCAAACATACATTTTCCATAGCACTTGTCTCCAATAAAAATATTTCAAGGTTCAAAGCTTATTTCTAAGAGTCTTCTGTTTATGAATGTGATTAAGGTGAATTGAAAAAAAGTTCATCAAAAACTGTTGCAAAGTATATAATAAAATAAGTAATATAAAGTGGTTTAGAAAATGAGATGAGATAAAATAAGTGATACTTGAATAAGTTAGAGCAAGAACCACTTATCTTCAAGTGTCATGGGGGTGCTGGAGTGTATCCCAGCCAACTATGGGCAGCAGGCGGGCGACATCCTTAATTGGTTACCAAGCAATCGCTGAGCACAAGAAAACAAACAAGATTCCACGCTTACACTCCTAACGAGAGGCAATTTAGAATATTCCGCCAGCCTACCAAGCACATTTTTGGGTTGTGGAAGGAAAGCAAATAAGTACCCGTAGAAAACCCACACAGGCCTGGGGAGAACATGTATACTCCACACAGGAAGGTCAGAAGCCAGCGGGCATTGAACATTTGATCTCAGAAGTGTGAAGCAAACGGGCTCAGTCCTCTGTGAGTAGTCCGCCAAAGGATAAATAAGTGGACGTAATTAGAGAGGAACAAGCAATTATGTTCTTTGTTCCTTTCAGGCTAAGGATGTGAAAGTCATGGAGAATCAAGGGAAAGAAAAAAAACATCAACAAAAGCCAACTGTAGTAACTCTACTTCTACTGAAAAACACATTAACAAACAATACTTTAACATGGTTTAATTCAAAAGATAAAATAGTTATTTTAGTAATATGGGTGAATGAACACAAGTTTGGATTTAAAAAAAATAGCTGTAATAAAAGCAAAAACTCAAGACCTTTGGCTGCATCCGTTCTTATTGGCGTTCACGTTAGCTTTATTTTTGGTGCACAACTGGAAATATTTTTAAAATGAGTGAAGATTTGGGGAGTGAAGTGGAAGTGATTGTTCTTTTTGGACACCTTATTATTACAACTCCTTTTGAGTTTAAAATAAAGCCGTACTCAGACAACACACTCAGTTGCATCTAATAACTGATACTATTGAGTATAAACACATCCATCATAAGCCTCCCTTTCACAAGCACTCACCCCTAGAAATCTATTTTAATTAATGTATGTATATATCAAGATTTAACAAGGGCGGCCTGGCGGACAAGTGGTTAGCAGGTCAGGCTCATAGGTTTTGCTTGTGTGGGTTTTCGCCAGGTACTCTGGTTTCCTTCCACAACCCAAAAACATGCATGGAAGGCTGGTTGAAAACTCTAAATTGCCCCCCTAGGTATGAATGTGAGCTTGAATCGTTATCCGTCCTCGCCCTAAGATTGGCTGGCCACCAATCAAAAGTATCCCCCACTTTTGGCCCGTAGTTACGACTCTTGTGAGGATAAGCGGTTCAGGAAATGAATGTATATATGATTGAGTTAAGAACAGAATTTCCAAGGGTGATACAATTTTCTATAAGGTTTCCTTTATAAAATATAAAAATGAAAAGGGTGGAAAATATCTACTTCTTCAAAATGCGTGATGAATAAGAGCTCAAAACCTTTGCCTGAACTCCAATTTGTTCCTCTATCCATTTGGTTTATTTCCTTCTCATTGGAGTACTTGTTAACTGGATGACATTTATGACATTCCTTCAGTGAAGCAGAATGTTTGTACATGCATGTGCTAATTTCCACACTTCTTTCTCTTCCTGCAGTTACATGCTTTAGAGCTCAGGTAAAGAGTTATCTACTACGGGGTAATCTTTGACCTAGGCAGGAAACTCAACATTAAACCTTGTGTTCATTAACCAAAAGGTGACCGTAAGTGCATTCACACGTGACGGAGTTGTGCATGATAGTTTATTATGAGAGAAGAACGAAAGAGCTGTAGTGCAGCTGAGAAACCAGGAAGCCTAAATTTTTTTAGCTTATTGAATAAGTTGTTGATTATAGCTGGAGCCAGTGTGTGCTTTCTCCTCGTGGTAGTTAATGTAATTGAATGCAGCTGTCAGGCTTTTCTGCACAAAGCTTTTTGTATTGGTAAGGTTCAGAGTTATTCTATGTTTAGTTAAGACATGCTTACATAGGGGAACTGAATAAGAAAAGGACATTTGTGTTTTATACCAGTAAGTGATCATGCAAGTTAAGTAAAACAAACTGCAAAGTCTCATATATGCTGACCACACTTGGTTGCCAGGCCAGTATGGGGTTCCACATGAATGAATACATCCTTGCCAACTACCACAGAAATGGTCAACTGGATAGCAGCTGTGCTGGCATAAAATTGACTGAGAAAAGGAAAGTGTACTACCAGATTTAAAATGTAAGGAGGAAAATATAGAGAAATTATTTGAGTTCAAATATTCGACCATTGAGAAGGTGGCGCCAATCCTTCAGTTACCAACTAATGGTAGAAAACAAGCTGAACAAAAAAAGCTCCAGAGCTAAAAAAACAAAAATTGAGCAGATATAGATGAACAATCAAGAGTAAATATAATAATAATAAAGAATAATTGCCTTTCAGATGTGCAGCTGAGTGTGAAAGTGATGGGGTATTAGCAAAATTACTAGCTGACAGCTTTATTATTACCTCTTTGATTTTTATTAATTCAACATACCAAAATTCAAAACACTGTATTACGAAAAAGGCATGCTATAGATGAGGCTAATGTTGGTTTCTTCAACGCTAATCCTAACTTATTTTCGTCCTGCTATTTTGTATAAATCACATTCCAAGTTACTTACGAACCGCAAACCTTTTAAATTATACTTGCATTGAGGCTGTGTTGTCCCCCACATTGAGGATGGGGAAGCTCTTAATATTTTAGTTGCCTCATAGGGGAAGGTAAATAGAGCTGGCAGGTTATAGTGAATGGCTCTCACGGCAACAGACAACTAACTTTTCTTGAATTTTATATTTTGAAAAGAACTCCAAAAGTCAAATGTTACTTTTTGGTTTTCACCTGCAATAATAATTATTTCAGTTTTCAGAATTCCACTCATTTTACTTTACTGTTAAAAGCTCCATTCACTCAGCAATATGTATTACTGAAGAAGATGTATAAGAACTTAGTGTGTCTTTTCACAGGAATAATAAATTGGTCTATTTTTATTCAGATTACGGCACTCAAAACAGGTGCAGACACACCATTCACCTACACGGTCAGATGGTACTCTCGAATAAACACTATAAATAAGCCAAAGGAGACACAATGGAAAAAACAATTGAACATAGGAATTAGGGTAAAATGAACCACGGGAAGGTTGTTAAGAGCGGTGTGCTGATCAGCATGAAAGAGAAGAGGTTTAAATAGCATAATTGAGAGCGCTGGGGACATTGGTGGAGAAAATGGTGGCAAAGATGGGCGTTGGGGGAATACGGAAAAAAATATTAGTTGAGAGATAGAGAGCACCGCAGGGATGTGAAGATGTGCACAAATCTGAGAGACTGTTGCCAGTTCCCATGAACTCTGAGTCCCATTAGACCTTAGTATAGGAGTGAACTTTAGAGTGCACAACTTCCTGTAGATCTTTAAATAGACACAGATGGAAAATCCCATGTAGAAAGACAAGTTAAATGGATACAACCACAGATACGAAATGGTCAAAAGTTGTCCCTTTAAAGACATCAAACAGAGCTGTGTTGAGCTACTTGATTGGGGAATATTATAATATTTTTTTCTTTTATGATAAAGATAATTGAGTTAATTTGTTCCACTGGGGGATGTGTTTCTTAACTCGAAACACAGCGCTCTAGGAATAGTTCACTTAATTTAGTGAACCATGCAGAAAAAAACAAGGATACTTGAGAAGTTTCTATTTGAGTACCACTACTAATTAGTGCAAACCATCACTGGGAGTGTTTTGAACTAAATGTTTCATCTCGATCAGCTGCATGAAATCTATTGTAAAACTATATTCTAGGCAGTGTGCTCTAAACACCAAGATCCATATCTTTGAGAAAAAAATGAAAAATTCAGTTTTAACATTTGCTATTCTGAAATGCTGCTATTACATCTTTTAAAACTATTCTCATCATGCGAGATATTCTTAAGAAAAGATTGTATTAAATGTTATGAGAGTAAATAGTTTAGCTTTCTTAGGAATATGACTGGAACAAGTGAGAAGAAAGTGTCAAATTGGTTTGAGTGAATCAGATATGTATCTGTTCAGTCACGAGGAGCTGCGTGACTTATTTGCTTAACCTGTTAAGCAGACCACCTCCTGCAATTAATAAAGCTCAGAGTGACATTACGAGTTTAATGTTGTCCCCACTGATACATTGCAATGACTTGCAGCTACTGAGCAACCTTTCATTAAATATCAGTTCACGGCACACCTGCAAAGACTATATATAGTTGTACAAGTGTTTCAGAAGCTTTGAAATTTGGATAAAACTGTTGTGATGATGGTGATATTTCAAGTTGAAATTATTCAACAAAAACTGTTTTTGTCAACTGTTGAACATGACAATAAAATATTAAAATGTGCTTTGAAAAATAAACATCCATCTCCGTTGTCAATAAATTCCTGTAATTGTGTTTTAATTTTTAACATTAACATTATACATTCATTCCTTCATCATCCATACCGCCCATCCTTGAAAAGGTTGCAGAGGTTGCTGGTGCCTAACCCAGCTGTCTTTGGGCGAAAGGCAGACTACACCCTAGACTGGTCGCCAGTCAGTCGTAGAGAGACAAACAGCCATTCACACTCCCAATCATACTGCCACCAGCGAGAATCGAGCCTGCGCCTGCCTGCTACGGAGTCAGGTGAGTGAACCTCTATATATACAAATATATACATTTTTTTACTCAGCCATTCTTATCAATTCAAGGTCCAGTGACTTTAATGTCTTCACGACACTATTTCATACAGCTACCAGACTTTTCGCCCCCAGGGGACACGTGAAAACAAAGGCACTTATTTTGAGTTGAAGGCCTTTCACTTTGAATGTATGAACTCATTCTGATGATTAACACCCAAAGGCTACCAGAGACCTCCAATAACCAATGTGCGAAATGCTCTGTTCTATTCTCTTATTGACAATCAATTCAGTAAAAAGTCTTAACAAAGTAAGGTTAAGTCATCAAATGGTGTAACTGCATCATCTCCAACTTTTAAACCCTTGTTATTATCAAATCTCCTTTTATAAGTAGATCAACTAATCTTGTGGGCTTGCTTGTCTGCTCTTCTCTGTATGGATTCTAAAATGGGATTCGATGCTGAATATGTTAGATGTGGACAATGAACTGAGAGTTGATTAGCTATTGTTTTTTTTTTTTTTGCACAAAGGGGTTGATAGTGTGGCGCAAGAATGATGCAAGTTTTTGTAATAGCAGTCTCATTCGGTGTTTGGATTTCATTATCTCCATACAACCTTGTCATTTGTCTGTAACACCTCTGATGAGTATGCATATGGGGCCACACCCATTAATTCATTCATTTTTTGAACTGCTTTATGCTCACGAGGGGTGAGGGGGGATGCTGGAGCCTATTCCTGCTGACTTTGGGCCGGAGGTGGGGGATACCTTGAATCTGTGGCCAGCCAATTGCATGACACAAGGAGACAAACAACCATTTACGCTCACACTCATACCTAGGGGCAATCTAGTGTCCAATCTAGTGACCTACCAAGTATGGTTATCGAATGTGGAACGAAAGTCGAGTACCCAGAAAAAACCTACTCATTTCCTTGTTAAGAAATGTGTGCAGATGAGTGTTTGCTAACGTTAATTTGTTGGGAGATTTTTTTTTCCAATAGCTTAAATGTATATTTTTTTCATGTACACTATATGCATAAGTGTTAATACTTTTGCTGGAGTGTGTTTAGAGTTGATGATGAGTTAAAAGCAATTCACATTTTCTTTAGTGAATAATAAATACTGCAAAATATTGCTCCCAGCACCTAAAAAGTTATCTAATTACACACTGTAACAACCATTAAATTGCTGCAAAGCTGTAGCAAAGTTGAAATTTTCAGTTAAAACATGTGTCCAATTTCTTAGCTTAATCTATTTAGATTTCCCCATGTTTTAAATACTGGATGACAAAAATATCTCGAATATCTGACCGACAACAGAGGAAAGTGTTAAAAATATGTATGGATTTAATTCAATTACTATTCTATTCTTTCTGGTCTTTGAATTCACCATTCAAGGACTACACTTTTGCAACAACAAAAGATAAATAAAAAAGGAAAATGGCAACATAGTAGTGAAAGAAAGAAAGAAGGCACTCAAACATTGTGATGGATGCAGTGACTTGAATTTCTACAAAACGAAAGCCATAAGTATGTTGATTTAAACAAACAAGAAGATGGGAATTAAAACAACAACAAAAACAAAGCTGAAATGTTTTGTTAAGTGTGCCATCTGTGGAAAATACTTTTTTCAGGGTTTCGGTATAGCTGGCAAGCTTGCTGATGACTGAAATGTGCATCTAATTGTAACTATGTAACATGCAATTGGGCACCCTAGTTGGCCTTGATAGGCTCCAGCACCCCCATGACCCTTGTGAGGATAAGCGGTATTGAAAATGAATGGATTATTTATACCATGCACTTTCAGTGATGCATTAGTGAGGTCTTTTTGCACATTCTTGTGATCATATTTGCATTCGGTTTCTGGATTTAGGACATCGCCAAAGGTGTTTTTAAAGACACCCAAACATTGAAATGCATGAAGCTCCCCCTCTCCCCTATCGGGCAAAGCTTGTGGAGCTCTGACTGTCTGTCATCCTGTGTGTCACCATCTTCTGTCATTATCATCATTGCCTCTTAGCCACAAAAAGTATGTGTATGATTTCATGCATGAGAACCCTGTGTGTGCACTTTTCGTAAGCATAGTATGTCATACCCCACTTGCTGACGGATGGGAACCTCCGGCACACTGCTCGAGGTCTCACTTTGAAGCAGCCATCCTTGCATTGCTCCTTCATCATACTCTTCGTCGTGCCCGTTCATTCCTTGTGCGCTCACCCACCAAGCACAGAAAAAAAGCTTCAATCTCCCACATGCAGCCCCAAGAACCAGGCTGCAGGCACTGGAAACCCTCCTCTGTTACCATGGGGAGACAGATTCAGCCTGATGTTTGACATAATAAGACAGAGTGAGATGTTAAAGAAGTACTGATGCAATATTCATGTGAAATTTACAAGGCTGCCAATAATAAAGCCTGGTAGAGAGGTATTTAGGATTTTTTTTTTTCATTTTGAATAACTAAATATAAGTATTTTGTCTTAAGCATGCTCTTTCTGAGTCCCCTCATCCTGTTTGGTTTTTATTTTCAATTTAGTAGTATAAACTGTAAGCATGCAATATCAAGTGTGGTATGAATTACTCTTATTCTATTTTACTCAATAATATAACAGATATTATGGCTTTTTCAGAAAAGAATGAGTGTTATTCTAAGCGATTAATAGTCACATATTCATAAAGTGGGTAACATCAGGAGAATTTAACATCCACAACCAAAATTCTGAATATAACATACTTATGTGACCAGTAATTCATTCACTTCACACGCAAGTATGATCTAATTCACATTGGATGAATGCAAAATAGATGGTTGTTCAAGTAATTATTTCGTAAATTCTCCATGATTAATTTTAATTTCTCACAAACCATCCTATTTCTTAACAACTTTTTACATTATATTGTGGGATGTCAAGTAAAAATATAAAACACTTCATAAATGAATGGCTTAATCTGCTTTTGTCCTACTTAAACTATGCTGTCCTTGTCCAATGACTATCTTTCAAGACCTTTTTTTTCCATAAAAGTGCTATTGCTGTGCTTCGTGTTTTTTGTCAGCTTGTGCAGATGGTGCAGTGAAGTGCTCAGTAAAAATCAATTAAATACCATGTGCCCTATTTTAAGCGAATATAAGGAACTGACTTGCATTCAATTTAATAACCCTAATTATTGATGAATTACTTCTGGGATGTAAAGAGCAGAAACACAAAGGAACCATTTTTGTGTGTGGGTGCATAAAATAATGAAGTGAGCAAAGCATCGACTTTAAGTCACTAATGTGTATGTTTCTTGCTGGGCGCACATAGCCCACATGCTGAACAGCATATTTTTCATTAAATACCATGGAGAGAATTCAATTGCTTTGATTTTCAAAGATCAAAAAGGACAAGTTCTAATTGAGGCAACCAAGTGAGACTTGACAATACAGTAATAAGAATGTATTCAGAAGCATGGTGGTAAATGGAACAAATGGAAGCAATAATCATAATAATAATCATTGTCACTTGCAAAAATAGAATAAATCGGTACACATTATTTTCAGAGTTGAGTCATTATAATGTATTACTGCAACATTTTCATACAAAGGTAAAGGACAGAAGGACACAATTAAATGGGGTTAATGTTTTTCTGGCATGTGAAATGCTCTGTAATTTACGACTTCATTGAGTAATACTCACCACCATCATTTTGCAGGTATAGTTCACTTTGACCATTTTACAAAATTAACTCTCAACAAGATGTCTCAAAAATGGCTTAACTGGGAATGAAAATAGGCAACTTTGATCTTATGTGAAAGAAAATGGACAGTTAACAACGACTATATGATGAGTTAGTTTTAGTTAGTAAAAAAAAAAAAAAAAAAAATCTTCTGTCAGCTATCCCCTCAAACACACTGGGGCTAAAGCTTCATTACGATCAGCAGCTGGAGAAACACCTTGCTCTATCCATCACAGCGCTGTCTAGAATTGCCTCATAAGCTTGCATTTGCTAAGAAAACCCATAGACTCCCACTAAAAAGGAGTATGTGAGCTCAGCAGACTAGCAATGTTTCGGGGCTAATAAAATGATTCACTGGGGTGATTTGATGTAATAGTGATCCTTAAATAACAGCCCGTCACAAAATAAAAAAGCAGCACTTTTATGTAACAGTGTCTGTAAAACACATATGTGCAAATTTTCAGTACTTTCAGACAGAAGCTGGACCCTCTCCAAGCTGTTATTAGTAGAGGAAAAGACTAAGTACCCACTGAGCGCCTTACCAGATAGAGGCAGCTGATGTATTAATTCAAAATCACACACCTGCTTATAGGTTATAGTTCATGGAAGATGCATGTTTTTCGTAAGTGGGTGCAAGCATCTAGCCTTGCATGCAAGATGGTCCGTCTTGATTTATTCATTCAACATAGAGTCATGTCTTTCCAGCCTCAAGTGTCTAACCACATCGTGACTATCTGATGACCGGGCCAATAAGCGAAGGTTTTATGACAGGTGCATCCCCTTGACCAGTCCATTATATTATGGCTTAAACTGTATCGGTCAGGTATGAATGTGATGAGAAAATGCATTGTCCAATCAGCAGGTGTTCATCTTTTTTTTAAGTTTCCCACAAAGAAATAGTCCTCATTTGGAGCCATGACAAATTGGTATGAGTATTATATTTGGTAATATATGGAATTATCAATCTGATGTGCCAGGTTAACATAGAAGAAAAAGTAAGATTTACATTTGCTGGAAGCAGGTGTAGTTATTATTGATGTAAAGGGTTGCAATTAGTTGATGCACCACTGCATTTGTTCATTTAAACAAACTGTTTGTGGAACAGCTTTTCTTGGTATCAGAATTCTCATAACCTAGCCAATTCCATTTATTTTCTTGACTGCTTATCATTAGCATTGAGAGTCATCTGGAGATTATCATTAGTGCAGGTGAACTGATCTTTCTCAATCAACGCTTAATCAATGTTCAATAGTTTTTACCACAACAAATTCAAGACTTTATTGACTGTTTTGGAACATTATATTTAATCACTGAGATAAAACATAACATTCACAACTGGAAATAACTATAACAACTGTGCCTATATTTGCAAAAATACATAAACAAAAAAACATTTTCTAAGCATGCAGGGCACAACAAGATTTAGGGCTCTCTTTTTTTTTTACCAGGCTTTGTTCACTGTAAAGAAAATAAAAACTAGGGTCAGGCTGTAAGACAAAGGGCACGAAATGTCATGGAGGTGGGCAATGAAAATTGTGTTTCGCTAATAATGGGAAGGCGTGCACTCGCTTTCCCATTCATGGACCAGGGCCAAAGAAACAGATGTGTGTCAGAGAAAGAAAATGTGTATGTGTGTGCATGTGTGTGTAAGGGTGAGAGAGAGAGAAGGAGGGGGAAAGAAAGCAGAGAGAGAGAGAGACGAGACAGAGAGAAAGAGGGAGAAAGAGAAAGCTTGAGGTGATGCCAAATAAATTAAAGTTTGCGAGTGCAAAAGAGCGTACTCAGCGTCAAAAAAAAAAAGTTGGGGGGTGTGGGGGTACGAAAAATGGCTAAGGAAGGATGTCAAGAAAAAAATGGGCCAAAAAGAATCACCAAGGAGGAGCCAAGGTCAAGAATGTGAATGAGGTCTTTGTTTGAGCACTTTCCCATCATTTTCTGTTCCGACTCTCAATTAAATCAGGAGGAAAAAAATGTAAACCTCTCACCACATATATATACAGATGACAAAGAACAATGACACCTTTTTACCATTTCTCATCTCACATGACATTGTGGGACACATTTAAACATGCTCCCTGTGCTATTGCCAACTCGCGATATACACATGCACTGAGTAGATCGTCTTGTTGGTGTGGTGAATTTGCCTCCTTGTAGCCTCCTCAGTCTTATGCAATACTGTGAAATAGTGTGGCCATTCTAGAGCAACCTTGGGTTAGTAGGTGCAAAAACTGGCATCAATCTTCAATGTTTTTATTGCATTAGGTTGCCCTATTTTCACAGCTTTGTGCTCCTCGGTGTCTCACGGATCTTTTGCTGTTGGGTGAATCAAGTCAGATACATTTACGGCAACCTCACATTAGAACAAGCAAGTGAAAACAGCTGTGTTTGTTCCTTTGCCTTTTCAAAATGTCATTCAAAATAACATATTGATACCAGCTACAAAAATATCTGTGTAGTACTAACGGCTTGTCATGCTGGTTTTGTCAAAAGAATACATGGAGTATATACATCCGGCAATAAAATATCAAACTCAAGGCTACCCAGATAATAATAAATGTCGATCCCACCAATGAACAATTATGTTAAGTTTTATGATAATTCAGCTATGACCAAGTTAAAGAACAGCAAGTGAAGATAATTAAACTAATCCACTTGGAAAAGGATCTGATCCACCACATGCCACAATTTTTCTGACTGAGAATCACGGTGTCAAAATTATAGGTGCTGATTTTCATCATGACCGCTTCATACTACATTGTGAGCCGCTCCAGTGACACCTGAATATCACGGTTTGATGAAGCCAACTATATCACCTGCAAAAAGAAAAAAATTAAATACTGAGGCCAACATAGCTAATCTACTCAATGCATGGCTATACCTAGAGATTCTGTCCATAAAAAAACGTATAGCTATCAGTCTTATAGGCAGCTTTGGCATATTTTAACACTCAGAATTACTGCCCGTTACGCAGACTGTGTTGGGTATATAGAGTTAGGTGATTACAAATGAAGAGAGGCAACAAACACAACTGCAAGCTCATTGGTTTCTCACATCAACTCGGTAGACTTACTGCGCATGCACTAAACACATCGTATACTGCCGTCAGACATCATGAGCCTAAGAGGCATAATAATCAGACGAGCAAATATTATTTACTCATAGCTTTACAGGGACAAATCTCATAAACTTATGCACGGACCAGACCACCCCATATTAGGGACTCTGACGAACTATTTACAAAGTCTGTAAAAGGCATGTACCAAGACTGGTTAGGTGAACTCCCATTACCCCTCTATATCCCTGCTGAGTGTATGGACCTCATCCACTTTTCTATGGCCAGGACAATACCCACACAGTTTCTCCTTTATCCAAGATTCGACTTCCTGATGGATCCTGCTCTACAGTGCCCCCAAATAGACCTTCCCAGGGAGGCTGAGGAATGTGATCACCCTATTTATTATTCATCCCACCTCACTATTGTGGCACACTGCTTTTCAATGGCTTGGCAAAGTTGCCGGCTTAGGGCTGGAATTCAAACATGCCATTTTTTACGCAGACACTGTGTTGTAAAATGTACTGTTTAATTGGTTAATATTATATATGATGTGATGGTAGGGTGTTTTCTAAACCGTCAGCACGTGTAATGTAAACATTCATTATGAATAGTTCAAAAACTTCATGCAGAATCTGAAAAAGCCACAATTTGTCCCCACACTGTTTGCACCCTACTTGGGCTGTCAGATTTGGTTAATGGGAATCTCTTGACCTGGTGTTCCTATTGAGAGGAGTCCTACTGGGACATACAAACATAGTGGACCCTGAGAGACATGTCAGCACACAGCGGAACTTACTGGCCTTTCGTAGGTTCGCGTGCCACTGGGATCACCTCATGCTTATGTTGCCCAAACACAAAGCCCATAGAAAGTAGCTGAAAGCTCCGAAACACACAAGATATTCTCACTTAATTTTAAGAGCTATTTTTTTCCCATTCACATTTTTTGGTAATTTATCATGTTTTCTCTCCTGTTCTTAACACAATTGCAGCTATGCCACCAAGCTTCTTTCTCCCTACTGATCCCCTGCTTACTTTCAATCAATTTCTCTTAAACCCCACCCCCTCTACGTTCTCTTGTTCATTTCTCTGGAGACAACTTCCTCATAGACTCTGCTTTCCCATTGAGCTGACTTGTCCCCATGTATTCATGGACACCACTGATGGAGAGGGGCGTCTTTGTCATTGAGTCAACCCCCTAAAACCCCATTATGACCCCACATTTTACCCCGACACAACAGAATCTCACACTGGATTCTTCTCATTTGCCATATGGCATGGGGAATAAAGGAGTGACAAAAGATAGCTAAAGAGTTGTCAGAAAGGTTTATATGTGGGTGTGGGTTTGCTGCATCCAATAGGGTGAATAGCCAATCACTGGGCAAGGTCCAGTTGATGAAATTGATTGCTGTTTTGGTGAGACATTGAAAGCATGGGCTAGTGGAAGGAGGGTTCTTTCCGCCTACCACCATCAAATTTATTGGCTGGATGAAGAGTAACGAAAGGAGCCCACGATTCGAACACAATGGGGGCACACTTGATGGAGTGTTGAGCAAAGCTGCTTTATCTTCATCAGTCATTCTCTACAGCAGATCTATTGTTATGACACTGCTGTCATCATTCTGTCATCATCATCATCCTCCTCCTCATCATCATCTGTAAAATTTTTAAACATAGTGTCATCATCATGTTCATTTCTTGTTTATGTACAGTATAAGGTAGGTGGCAAAATGTAATGGCATTTAAGTGGCAGTCAAACCTAGAATACTTCATCGATCCAGGTTACCAGAATGTGTGCAATGTATTGTAGGGTCAATTGATCTAATGTCTTTATCCTAAAAATAACTAATAAAGTGTTAATATTACTAAATTGTGTTTTTAAATTATGTATTTATTGTAAGAGTTTTAATAACTATTAATGTAACAACCCAATTTCTATATCTAATAAGTATCCCATGAATGAGTTTATGGAAATGCACTGCAATATTATGATATAAGTTTCACAAAGCCCATTTAAGCTCCAACACAAATCTGTGAACATTTTAGAAAGTCTATTAATTGAACTTAATTTCAACTTTCCAACAAATGCTAAACATTTTAAAAATAAAGGGCTTCACTTTTTGTACCTTTTGGGGGAAAGATGTTCTAAGTAAAATACATTGGCCACTGTCTGGAAGGTAACAAAACTCACTGGTTGATGGAACCTTTATTTTCCTTAGGAAATAATTAAACTTTATGACCGTGTAGGAAACAGCCTTTCCCTTTCTGACTTCAAGAAAGAATATGTGCTCTATGTGTATGTCTCCGGATGTATATGAGTACACAGCGAGGTGAGCCTCATGCCCTATTTCAGTCAAGCCTGATACGATCAGATGACACAACATGAGCTGTTCGTCTTTTACTGGCCCCTGGCTTTTCAACCTGGAGGTGAGAGCAGGCCTAATTGCTGACATAGAGTAAGATTGGCTGTTAGCGTCCAGCACCACAAAGACATGGTCCAAGATGAATAAGTGTGTATTAGAAGAGTACACTGGGTAAAAACAAAACAAATCAAGAAGAAATTATTGCAATTGCTAATGCAATGATAGTCAATAGGTAGTCGTCAATGTATACAGTGGTACCTCTACTTATAAAATTAATTTGTTACAGAAGTGGTTTCAGGTGTTAGATTTTTCATTTTCTAAATATAATATTGAGTTTTGGAATCCGTAAAAAAAAAGCTGCTAGAATTTCATCACATACGGAATTTAAGGAGTAGGAGAGTAGGTTAATTATGTTTGCAGGATATAAGGTAAGGTAACAAATGCAACACTCTGATCATTCTAATGTGGCGATTGTAATGACGTCAATGTTTAAAAGCTTTTCAGTATTTATATCTCGCCTAATACAAGGGGAGATTGAACTGCATGCCGCACCTCTCTTTCTCACAAACAAGCAGTATGGATATGTCTTATTGTTAGTGCTTGACTGAGAGTTGAGACATGGTAAAATCATTGCACTTTATGGAGGTGTTTAATAGCACTTCATATTAAATATTTTAGCAAAAATGAGGGAAAATGATTAAAAACTGTGAAATAACTAGGAAGAAATGACTTTTCCTGGTATCAGTGATGTATTCAGTTGGGGTAAAGGAAACGAAAAAGATTATATTATTCAAAAGGAATGATATATCAATGTATTCCTTTCAACGCCCACAACTGTACTTTTTTTACCCTGAAGAACATTTCTCCCAAATATTACCTTACATTTTCTGTCACACAGTCATACCTCTACTTAAAAAATTAATTAGTTCCCGAACTTTTTTTTGAAACTTGAATTGTTCGTAGGTAGATCAGCACTTTTTCAATTCTAATTTTTAAAATATTTTTTTTCTGCCACCTCATTGTCTGCACTCGATACCCCACCACGCCGCACGACTGAGTGACTCCCAGTCCTTTTCTTACATTTTTGGAACCAGCCATACGATGCTTTAAAGTCAGGGTAATCTTGGTATTTCGATAAACTGCAAGCTCTTTATATTAAGATACATCTGGCGACTCTTTATCAATTCACCTGTTGATTTGAACCCCGCAACAAAGGATGCTCACATACCATGATCATATGCATGTTTGAGCACCGATGACATACAAACATACAAAGCCACAAATCACAGGTCGTGTTTCGCTCCCTTTTCATGTTTCCATTGGGGTTGATGCAGGCCAATCACCAACTAACTAGACCGCAACGCTAATGAGACAGAGAGGAAGGATTTTAGACTGCAGGGAAATGGTAAGTTGGAGGGGGAAGAAGATGACTCAGAAGTGTCCAAATAAGGATGGTGCAAAAGATAGTGGCAAAAAAGAGTTTAAGTATAGTAGAAAATGTTTCTCAAGCTAATTTGATTCTATAGAAGGAAGTATGCAACAGATGAAATGAGAGTAGATCTGAAAATAAATGATATATGTCCTGCAAAAAGAAAAAAAATCCTCAATTTGGAAAAAAACACCTCAACTCGAGACATTTTAAAGAGGATTGAAAACAAATTAAACAATGTCGAAATAATGAGAGAAAGAGATGTAATGAGTTTCTTACCTCCCACAAAGACCCACCCAGTCCCATCAACACACTCACATGCACACACACACTCACACCTACTTGGACACAAAGAACCTCTCGCTTTTGCCTCCAATACAAATCCCCCCCTCATCATTCGTCTTTGCCTTTGCAAACCCCTTCGTGGCTGCTCCTTTCATGCTGTCACATTGCTAGTCTTTGAATAGCTTTTTATTATTCAACAGTCTGGCGAGGTCATCGGGTCAACACATTGCCCACCACCCTGCCACCAGCAAACAGTTCAACATATACACACACTCCCATGTTTTCTACGCACTCTAACACCACTCACACAGAGTTGTTTGTGGAAGCATGCACAATTGGAAAAATCATGGATGGCAAGCTCTCAAAGTCTTGCTAACATAAGGCACGCATAGTTCACAATGTGTGACAGTCCCTTATGCATTGGTTATAACAGTCGCCCCCTCCTCAGCGACTGCATCTATCTCTCTGATGCATCTGTGCTGGAAGCTACGTAGTACTTTGGTACTAAGTGTTTGCTCACACGCCTGCATCTTATAAAAGGTATGTCTGTTCATATATGACAGCAGGAAACAGAGATAGCAGTTCCGTTTTGGTATCAGCCCCATCTTATCTATTGCACAGCAAGAAGCAGGTACACAACTAATTGGAAAGTTCCAGGCACACACCAACGAGGGAATTGTGAAACCCACGCTCACTTCTCCAACATGAAACATATGAGAACATTTGCAGCAGGGGAGATGGAAAGCAAAAAACAGGAGAAAAGAAGGAAACTACAGAATCAAAATGAAAATTCCAAATGAGACAAGGCACTGTATGGAAGCCCATTGTGCTCATATTCTGTGTAACTTGGCATTGTAGTAATAAATAGTAAAGGCACTGTTTCCTTTTTAAATGCCACAAAGCAATTTCTATTCTGTTAATGGCTGCAATGTCGGCAGAGAGAATTGGGTATAACATAATAGGTTCCAAGTTAATATCATGTTGGATATGGTCCCAAAATACTCTGCTCAAACATGAAGCTCCACACGATTCAATCAATTCCTCAGCATAGGAATATTTCTCAGAACGCAACCACTCTAAAGCGACATGGTCAACCTTAGAATGTTGCTGCACCATCACATTTGCCAACGATAGTAAAAACAAGAAAAAAATAAGCACTTCATCTGCCCACTTCTCTCGTTTTCCACTCAACTAAATCAATAGAAGCTCACGATCTACAGTTGCCTTTATTTTATTTTTATTTTCTTGTCATTTTGTGGCTGTTGCACAAATTTTCAAAAACTTACAAGATTATCCTAGATTGTCATAAATCAATCCAGAGCTGTTTTTAATAAACAATAGTGGACATTTGAGTGGGTGAAATGTAGTCAAAAGGGTTGTTCATCCTGAACTTTTGAATGAGCAGATGGTGCACAAGACAAGGTCTATATTTCTCTTCTGTATTGTTTTGTTCCCCTACCTTACTTTGCTGTCAGGCACATTCGAATAACCCTCTTTTCTTCCCTTTTTTAATATACTCTTTATGGTGGGATGTGACAAACATGACAAATAAATGAAACATTTTGAACATGTGACCAGAATTTGATAGCGAGGATGAATCAAAACAAATTAGGAATGAGAAAAACCTGGAAGAGGCGTAATGGCTGGAGGGACAAGACTGGGTGGCACAAGAAACAAGGTTGACAAGCACAGGGGGCGATGGTAACGAGTTGACATGAAGACGCAGAGGGGAAACAAGACAACAACACAATCCTATTAAATATTCCAAACAACAAAAATGTCCACATCTAACAGATCAAGGCCACCCCATTACAGCTGCACCATTGTATAACTATTGTCTCCTGCAATTTAATCTCACACTGTATTTTACAAACCTTTAATCTCCTTGGGCCTTTGCTTTCTTCCGCCTTTCCACTTCACCACTCTTCAT
Source organism: Stigmatopora nigra (assembly GCF_051989575.1). Classification (NCBI taxonomy): domain Eukaryota; kingdom Metazoa; phylum Chordata; class Actinopteri; order Syngnathiformes; family Syngnathidae; genus Stigmatopora; species Stigmatopora nigra. The sequence continues at coordinate 9,116,585 of NC_135513.1, forward strand.
TTGATTCATGCTCTTTCCAGCCCCATCATAAATCAGCCTTTTCCTCCATATTAAAATGTTTGCCTTACATCATTCCTCTTTTACGTGTCCTACCACCTTCACCCTTCCAACTCTTGCTTATAATGTAGTCAGAATTAGTTTTTCATTTTACTGCTACTACCCTTCAAAACCCAAGAATTGTAAATTTGGTGCACTTCCATGATGTGCGTTACTGTGGGACTCTCAAACTTTCCTTAATTAAATTTTCAAACCCCTTATTCTCCTCACAAGGGTCGCGGGGGCTCCTGAAGCCTATCCCAGGTATTATCACTAGTTTGGGGACATCCTAGATTGGACAATTGGACAATCACAGACTCTCAAACAACACAACTGTAAAAATATTACAGTTTATTAATTGGTTTTGTTTATTTTTATCATGCACACAGAATTGTAGAAATACTCCGTAACATGTTAACCAGCAGTAGAAGAGCCGAAGTCTGCATTACCAAAGCTTAGTATGTTTTCAGCTCTAAATTATCCAGGTTGCTTGGATTTGAGCTTGGAGGAAACAATGAGAGCTTTCTGTCTGTAAGACAAAACACACTACTACTGCTTTTCCCTGTTTCCTTCTCCATGAACCCACACAAATCATAGTGTTGTGCCTGCCAGCAATTCTCTAGAGCTTGTTATGCCTGTGTCTGTGTGTGCATATGTGTGGTGAGCATGAAAATCGTTTCTGGTCTTAGTTAAGATGTGTTGTGTATGACATTTGAGGCTATTTTTTTACACATCTGTATACACTGTTAATGTTTCCAATTTAAAACATTAAGAACTAACACACTTTGATTTTCTCCTTTTGGCTGCAGAAGCACATAAACAGATGCTTCACAAATGTGTCACGGTAACCGCGCAGTGGAAAATGTGACACTTGTGTCAAAAGGGATGTCCATATGGTCTCAAGTCATATTTTTGAAAAATTCTAGAGCATTATTAATAATGGCACACTGTCATTTGGGGTCCAAAACAAATATTTATCAGTGATGGCTTTCTTTAAAAAAGTTGGCAGTGTTTATTACCAGTTTGACATAATCAAATCACCATAAATTGAATGAAAATCCTATTTGAAGGAACTCAACACTAATAGTGTGACTTCCTTTCTAAAAGAACATCTTTGGAAAATAAATTGGCCATCAGTCACCAAGAATGATATCAAGGAAGACACTGTCCCCAACCAAGTAACATGTCTATCACAAACACACATACAAGCTGCCACTTTTGCAAAATAGAAAACAGATAGATGCAAAACACTAGGGATGTGGCAGTATTTCCTACTTTAAACATAAAAAAAACATTGATTCCTGCTAAGCACTTGAGAATGCACATTGAGCTGAAGCCCCTGAAGTGCCCTTTAATTAATAATATGTAAGTTAGAAAATATTATCAATTCACATAACAAAGCCACATCTTGAAAATTAGAAAGCTGTAAGAAAGCAAGTAAATATCTTGTGAAAGTCCACTCAAACACATTTTAGGCTTTGTCTGAGTTGGCTATATATAATATTTTATAAAATATATAAAAGTATAAAGAATAACTAAATAGAGAAACTGCACCGTTATTTTACACTGTGTGAGTGTATGCCTTTCCTTTGGTTTTCGCCTCTTACACTTTTTTCTCTTAACTGTAGGTAGTACATTAACCAATCAGCCATGGGAATCAAATAGGGGCACTTAAGGGCCTTCAAAGTTTCCCCTGCTTGTCAAAATATAAAACTAACCTGCTCTTAGAAACTACATGAACAAGTATGAATTTATTTCTGACAGTCCTTTGCAAATTTCAATCGTTTGAGGATTACATTTTTTTTTATGTCCAGCTGGGAATTCAGCTTTTGTGAGTTGCAATGTCAATTTAACCTGCCAAGACTTTTGGTTCCAGAATGGCCAGTTTTCATCCCAATGACATTGTTATGACCTGAGAGAGGGCAGGAATATTTGAGCAAAACAAGAGAAATAATTCATTTATTCATTCATTTTCGTAACCACTTTATCCTCATGAGGGTTTGCAGGGGGTTCTGGAGCCTATCCCAGCTGACTCTGAGCCAGAGGCGGGGGAGACCCGGAATTGGTGGCCAGCCGATCGCAGGGCACGACGAAAAGGACAACAATGCACACTCACTGGAAGTGAAGAACTGGATCTGTACATCCCTAATTAATACAATATAGTTTGTGCATCTTTAAATTTTAAAATCATCTTTAAATTTTAAATTTTCTTTTTATCTTTAAATCAGGACTAAAAGAATAGTTTTCTCTGTATTAGAGAAAATGTGTGGATATTTTATACTGCTCCCAAGACTAGCGTAGGCAGTGCTGTCTGTAAAAAGCAATAACAGGCTGTTCTTTACATTGGGTGCGGCGCTGAGGGACAAGCAGAGCACAGACAGTAACTTGGCCCACTTCAAAGGTGACCAGACACATTTTTTTTTCTTTGCCTTATAGTACTGCATGGGCTATAAATTTGTCACCCAACTGTTGACATCGCTTGCAATATGTTGCACTCTGAGTGTGCTCCATGAACAAGAATAAGGTTGTGCACTCTGTCACGTCTGAAAGCACATCACTCACAATGGTAGCCAACGAGTCATAAAGTAATAAAGCTCTATGGACCCCCAATGAAAGTGAAGATGAGGGGGAGAGACACCATGCTCTGATGAATAACAATCACAGCAATGTGTGTGTTTGTGTGTGGGTGTGTGTGTGTGTGTTTGCTGTGGTGGTGGCGGGGAGCTTCTATACAAGTGAAAGCAAACTCACAATGTCTATGTGATATCACCGCCCCCTTGGAATGGGAATCCACCAAATCGCTGCTAATTGAATATGTGACAATGAGTAGGCAGACGAGGTGACAGATGCTCGCGTGCCTTTACAAGCAAAGCATCGTATAGCACACATGCCCTGACAGGAGCATTCCTTCTGACTTCAATCCAGAAGGGAGTGATGGGTTTGTTTTTCGGGGTACTGGAGTAATATGTTTTAGCATAAAAAATACCATAGTAGTGGCAACAGATGTTATCACTTTGGAAGTACAATGTAGGGAATATGCATGCAGGTGACAGCACTTGTACAATAAAGAGAGTCTCCTGCTGTTGTTTGTTTATGGGTTTTATTTGAATTTGTTTATTGGCCTCTTAAATTGAAGTTAAATTCCAAAACCTAAGTTAATATAACATTGCTGCACCTGCTGCAGAAGATGAATATGTTTAACCCAATTATTGCTGTTTCAAAGCATCAAACAGGGCATGTTTGTTCAACTCCTCTGGTTATGCAGCGTGCCTAAATGTATTAAGCCTCCATCTGCTTTTTTCTTAGATGATGCTCCCTTCTATACATTAATTGTTTTATTCTGCATACTGTTTAAGACCCCTTCCCCCTCTAAACCCATCTCTTTCTTTTGGCCCCGTCTTCCTCCATGGAAACCCAAGCGCTGACTTTGTTTCCCAAATGTGATTAGTTTCTTTGGGACTCGAGGAGTAATTGCATTACAGCATTGTGAGCACTTTAAGCCATGAAAATGGCAGGCTCTGCATCAAAACTGTTTAAACATCAAGCATACTTTGCTGAATAATGCGCATTAATAGGATGAATGCTAATATTATGCCGACATTTGCGACTCCAGTGATGAATAGACATTGCGTCGTGAACAAAAAGTTTTGCATCTTTATATATATATATATATATATATATATATATATATATATATATATATATATATATATATATATATATATATATATATATATATATATATATATATATATATATATATATATATATCACATTGTTAGCTGTGTTATGTGTTATTGATGGTGTTAACTAACTTGTGATATTGAACTGAGTTGTGATGTACACTAGAATTGCCAGCAATCAACATATGTAGAAATGTGTATTTTGTCCATTTGCATGTTTGTTACTTTTGTCCCAGTTTGAAGATGACTGGAGATTCATTAATTTATTCATTTATCTTCCATGCCATAAGTCCTCGAAATAGTTGCGGTGTTGCTTGAGCCTAACCTAGCTGTCTTCGGGCAAAAGGCAGACTACACCCTAGAATGGTCGCCAGGCAGTTGTTGGGCACACAGAGAGACAGACACACTCACTCTCACAATAACACTGCCATCGAGTGGGAAACGAACCAAGAATCCCCGCACCAAAGTCAGGCGGAAGAACCACTTCACCATCGGGTGGCATGAAAGCAGATATTAATTAATTTTTATAATGATCCACTGGGTTTCCTCTATGTTATTTATATACAATATTTATGAAATAACCTCTTGATGTTGTATCTCTTCACCCAAAGTTTACAGTATGTGGAAGCATAGTCCGCCACTTCAGCAGGGTACATCCTATGCCTGTCTTCATGCAGACATGCTCACCAATTTCCATGGTCTGTGTGATATGAAAACACAATTGCATTGTTATTGTTTTTTTGTAAGATTGCAAGGGCACTCTTTATAAAAATGGGGCACTAAATAACGGCTGTTTGTAATGGGTGAATGTGTATATTTATATATGTAAACATGGTGATATGTCTTTGCACACTTTGAAAATGTGAACCACTTAGTATATTACAACCAACCTCAAAGACAATTAATTTTGTTTCATTTGTGTACAGGTTCTTGGCTCCAATGAAGTCCAGTTTAGTGCGCTTGATTGTTGGGTTCTTAATCCATACAAACCTAACCAGATGGTATCCAGAATGTATGGTGTCCATTGTCAACATTCATTAAAGCTCTTTTACCACATTACTTCTACTTTCAAGCGCGAGAAACTACATTTATAGTACATGTATTTGAAAGTAGGGTTGTAAAACAACCCTAAATGGTTACTTGTGTGATTGTGAGAATTCTTGTGTTGTAGCCATTATCATGTATTCAATCTGTCAGGTACTCTAAAGTTCAGATGAATAGACTTCATCACGAGACGAAATCTGTTTCATAGCGTGACCCAATATTTAAATGTTTCCTTTAGACAACCCCTTAATACAATTCGCCACGCAGATTAAATAGCTTCTATTCTCACACAAACCCAGGTGATGTGGAAAAAAAAGTAGCACAAAGCAATCTTTACCCTCACAAAAAGCAGCGTGCATAGCAATACTAGTAGATACTTTTGCCACTGCATAGGATTAAGTCATACTGTATGAAAGCAGAGTACATAACATGATTTATTGCACCTTTTACACTAGGTTTCTTTGCTTTATATTAAACTATACTCTTGACAAAATCACAGTCAGTATGACTTCTGTAATACATTTGGCAGTACTCTAGTTGACCATGTGACAATGTGAAGTGTGACACTTTTTCTCCATGCTTTCTATGCAGCTCAGTTGACTAAAAAGTGGTTTTATACTATAGTGAAAATGTCATAGTGCATAAACTGGGGAATAATGTTTTTTTTTCATAGGGATGGGGGTTTTGGTGACTCTTAATGGAGAACGTGGACCACTCAAGGCGGGGCCAATCCCTCCCCATTCTCATTTACATCCCTTCTTGCGCCTCCTTCGCCAGTTTGTGTGGCTTCCATCCAATTGATTGACGAAGTGTCTCATGTAGCTATTGGAGGAGAATTGTTTGGAGTGAGTTTCGATGCAAGGAGTCTCAGACCGGGAGGGAGACTGAAGAGACGCTCGGGTGCACGCTTCGAGGAGAGAAAGAGAGAGAGAAAGAGAGAGGGAAAGAGAGAAAGGAGAGAGAGAGAGAGGGAGCGAAACGCGCACATTTCAGTAACACAAGACTGTTGTAATGCAAACTCGACGTGCGCAACAGATCTATACGGCAGCGTCCATCAACGAGTGTTTTAATTTAAATTATTAAATCGGCCCTAATTACATCTGAATGTATTCTTTTCTCAAGACAAGCAACGCAGAGCGAAACACTCCACCCAGTTGCCTAAACCAAACCAGGAATTGACCTGAGCAACATTTCTTGCTTGATTTTGCCTAAAAAAGGAGGACCATGACAGCACTTTTGAAAATCAAAATGTGGGGATTACTCATCGTTTTCATACTGTCAACGCCTCAAGTTTCCGGTAAGACACTAAGATATCAGATTTATGAAGAACAGAAGGTTGGCACGGTTATTGCTCGTTTAAAAGACGATGTCGCAGATGTTTTGGCTAAACTTCCAAGCTCTGTGTCGTTGCGCTTTCGGGCAATGCAAAGAGGGAGTTCCTCCTTTCTGACAGTGCGCGAACAAGACGGAGAAATAAGCATCAAGTCGAGAATTGATCGAGAAAAACTTTGTGAAAATAATCTCAACTGTTCCATTCAATTCGACGTGCTCACTTTGCCTACGGAACACCTGCAGCTTTTCCATGTAGAGGTGGAAGTGCTGGATATCAACGACAACGTACCACAGTTCGCCCGTGCAGTAATCCCCATTGAAATTTCAGAGAGCGCGTCTGTGGGCGCGCGCATCCCCCTGGACAGTGCCACGGATCCAGACGTGGGCGAAAACTCCTTGTACAGCTATGATTTGGAGCCCAACAGCTTTTTTAAAATTGACATACAATCCAGAACCGACGGTGCGAAATATACCGAGCTTGTGGTCCTCAGAGAGTTGGATCGGGAAGTGCGCTCTCATTATGAACTTAAGTACACAGCCTTTGATAGAGGGGTTATATCCCGAACTGGAACCACCTTGCTTAAAATCAACATCGCAGACTCAAATGACAACAGTCCGGTCTTTGACAAGTCATCGTATGTGATAAATCTACCCGAAAACGCACCTGTTGGAACACTGATAATTGACTTGAATGCCACTGACGCGGATGATGGGACCAATGCCAAAATTGTCTACTCCTTCAGCAGTCACGTGCCCCCCAAAATCATGGAGACGTTCAAAATTAATCCTGACAGTGGGCGTCTAACCCTAATATCTCGCGTTGACTACGAAGGAGCGAGCTCCTATGACATTGATGTGCAAGCACAGGATATGGGTCCAAACTCAATGCCAGCTCACTGCAAGATACTGGTCAAGGTGGTGGATGTAAATGACAACAAACCGGACATAAGCATAAATATAATGTCCTCCCAGGGAAATGGGGATGCTGCATATGTATCAGAGGCTGCACCTCTGGATACGTTCGTAGCTTTAGTGAGGGTGGAGGACTTGGATTCTGGTGTGAATGGAGAGGTGGAGTGTAAGCTTCATGGTCAAGGTTATTTTAAACTACAGAAAACATATGAGAACAACTACATGATTCTGACAAATGTGTCTCTGGACCGAGAAAAGAGATCCGAGTTCAGTTTAACGGTGGTGGCAGAAGACAGAGGGATACCAAGCCTCTCTACGATCAAGCACTTCACTGTGCATGTAACCGATGAAAACGACAATCCACCACATTTTGAGAAGGGAATGTTTGAGATCTTTAAATCCGAAAACAATGCCCCAGGAGCATATTTGACCTCCATTATAGCAACAGACCCAGATCTGGATATCAATGGACAGGTAACCTACTCCATTCTAGAGAGTTTAATTCATGGGAGCTCCATTTCCACTTATGTCACCATTGACCCATCTAACGGTGCAATCTATGCACTTCGCACGTTTGATAGGGAGGATGCAAGTCGCATCACCTTTAATGTGCAAGCCAAGGATGCTGGAAAGCCCCCACTCTTTAGCAATGCCACCATTGTTCTAAACATCCTGGATGAGAATGACAATCCACCCGTAATTATGCTCCCCCAGCTGTGGAATTTAAGTGCCGATGTCCCCGTTTCAAAATTCGCTGAAGCCGGACATCTTGTAACGCTGGTCAGGGCAACCGACCGTGATACAGGGATAAATTCTGAACTCATCTGCTCCATCGTCAGTGGCAATGAAGAAGGCTTCTTTATTATGGATCCAAGGACATGTGAAATTCACGCCAACAACAGTTTAGAGAACTTCCCTTCTGAGCATGCTGAGCTAACTGTTGTGGTAAGAGACCAAGGAAGGGAAAGCCTCAGTGCCAAAGCAGTTCTGAGGATCAACCTCTACGAGAATATGGAGAACCATGTCCAAGTGATGGACCAAGGAGAGTCTCCACTTGATGCATCACTGATAATCATCATTTCCCTTGGGGCCATATGCGCTTTGCTACTGGTTATTATGGTAGTATTTGCCGCTCACTGCAACAGGGAGAAGAAAGAAACTAGGCAGTCTTACAACTGCCGGGTTGCAGAGTCAACCCACCAGCACCACCCCAAGAAGCCCTCACGGCAGATCCACAAGGGAGACATCACCCTAGTTCCCACTGTAAATGGTACCTTGCCAATTAGATCCCATCACCGTTCTCCTTCAGCTACACCCCCTATGGACCGAGCCCAGATGGGGAGTCGACAAAATCACCAAAGTCGCCAATCCCTTAACAGTCTGGTGACCATCTCGTCCAATCACATTCCTGAGAGCTTCGCCCTGGAACTGGCACATACAACTCCACAGGTGGAGGTAAATGCACTCGCACACTCGCTTGCTCAGTCACTCATACGCTCACTCACTTGTTCACCAAGTCGCTTGCTGGCTCATTGACTCACAAATGAGTTAGCAGAGTCAAATTTATTAATCGTAAAGATGTCTCCTTATCTTTGCTTGGTTTGGACATTGTCCTCATCTATGAATCATGGCCCCCCCTTCACCTAGATTCCTGTCACCATTTTTTGTTTGCACACCATTCATTTTGTTTCATCCATATTGAGCAGCTGCTCCATCATCCATTTTGTTTACTCATCCATTTTTTGTCTCCTGTCTTGTCTCTCTATCTCTCTTTATCTCCATCACTTCCCATCTGTTATTCCCATTCCACCCCGGTCCTATTTATTTTATCTTATTTTTTTATTATTTTTATTTTTTTTTATCTTTTATTTTTTTTATTTTGTTTTGTTGTTTTTGGATACAGCAAGTCTCACAGCTTCTGTCCATGCTCCATCAGGGCCAGTACCAACCCAGACCCAGTTTCCGTGGCAACAAATACTCTCGCAGCTACAGGTAATTCCACGGCCCAACACTACCAATCTACTTTTATTTATATTTTAAAATCACTTTCTTGTCATTAAGTTACATATGTGTGACACACGTTTGACAGCCTGTTGTATAATTTGTCTTCTTTATCCATATTTCAAATGTCCACATGCATACCAATGCCATTCACAAAGTACCATTTGTCAAATTGTCCAATTGTCCAAATTTTCACCTCCATGTTTGGAACGGATTTGGAGTATTCAAACAATAATGTCCTGAATTGATATATTTTTATTGCCAAATTGTTGTTCCCATCTACAGTATTAAGTAATCATCAGGTTTATATGCGTGAAGTAGAAATGGGACAAGATTTTTGGAGATTCATCACTGCACGTGTATATAATTTGTGTTTCTTTGCAATGGTCCACTCAGGTATGCATTACAAGACATGGACAAGTTCAGCCTGAAGGACAGTGGACGTGGGGACAGCGAAGCGGGGGACAGTGATTGTGAAATGGGGAGAGAATCCCCTGTGGACAGGTTACTGCTCGGGGAAGGCTTTTCTGACCTCATACATCTTGAAATGCACCCCCGTCTCCATCCAGGTAAGCTTCTTTAATGTAATTTGGTTACTGATCATTTTGCCCATACTCTAGCCTGTTTAGTTACCTCATTTTGCAACTAAGAAGATACATTACACCCCCAAATAATTTCATCATGCAAAATGATAAAGACAAAGAGATGAACTCAATACAGATGGAGAATATCAGCCTACACTTACGCTGCTGTGAAGTTTACTTTGCATCAGTTCTAAAAAAATATGTATCATAAAAATCATAAGTTCATCTTATTTCAAAAACAAAATGGGCGTAATAGTAACTATCCATGTTTTTGATCATTAAAACAGTATACCTATCGCCACAAAAGTTGTCTTTACACAAACCCAGCATGCTTGCAAAGTGATAACATCTGTTGATAACAAGGGGCAATATTACTCTCAAATTCACTTCTTCTGCACTACTCTTGGCTATTTTGTGCACATCTTGCCTGACAAATTTTAGCACTATGGACAGGTCAGGCCTGAGCCAACTAATGGGAGATACACCTGCCTATACAGCCATTGAGCAAGCTGAAAACACAATGCTATTGTTCTCCATCCATTCTTCCACACAGACCCCATTTCCACGCTTGTTATCACACTGAGAGAGGTTACAGTGCGCCGGGCTGTTTGTGTCACTCTGTATATGTGTGTATGTGTGTGTGTTATCTACCCCCTGAGTCGTGTCTGTAAAATCCTCCCCGGAGCAGAGATGAGTCGACTGTCACTCATCAGTATGCGTCTCAGGGTGCTGTTTTTTTCCCCTCTTTCCTCCATTTTCTTTCCTTTCTCTCTTTTTCCTTCTGTTGAGTGACAGTGTAACACTTTCATGTCTGAACTGAGGAGAATTCACAGTAATTGCTTTTAGAATTATGTTATTCTCTCTCACTCACTCAGTCCCTCTCTCAGTCACTGCAACACAGAGAGCTTCTCCACGTCTTTTTGCTGTTCATGCAATATATTCTCTATCCTAATTTCGGTGTGTAAAGCAAAGAGTGGCGGGCAGATTTGGTCAATTTGTTCTTTAACTGGAGCACACCTTTACTCCTTTCTTTTTTATGGCAATATGTAAAACGAAAAGGCAAGCAAATCTTAGAAGTATACTATATCTTGGTTGTATTGCAATGAAATTAATTTGTGTAGATTTTTTACTGCTTCATATGATGAAGTAAAAACTCAGTCCCCCATAAATACGCCCACAATGAGGGTGATATGATGCAAAGAAGAGTCAGACATGAATTTATCAGCCTCTTGATACGGCATTAAAAAAATGTAGAAATGTAACATTTGGTTATCTAAATCGAGTGACTATTTTCTCATGCACAGCAACCATCTTATCACAGCGTGTGAATAACATCAATCTCCCCCTTCTAATATGTCTGCAGGGGAAAATTGGGACAATTAACTGTAAAGCTGTTGCTTGAGAATAAGAGAGACTCGTGTTAAATATGGTGTACAGGCATCAAATATATATATATATATATATATATATATATATATATATATATATATATATATATATATATATATATATATATATATATATATATATATATATATATATATATATATATATATATATATATATATATATATATATATATATATATATATATATATATATATATATATATATATATATATATATATATATATATATATATATATATATATATATATATATATATATATATAAATACATAAATAAGCAAAATATCATGCAAAAAAGTTTTATATTCATTTGATTTTGTTCTATATATACTAAATGAGACTTATTTTTCATCACACAAACAATATCATTAAAGACATCCCTTGAGAACAGACTAAATATGTCAATGGGAAAAAGTGCAAATCATGTAAAAGAAAAAAGCATATAGGGACTTTTACACACAGTTTATGCTTTCCTTTTTTCATGCAAAAGATCCCAAAACACAGACAACCCCCTGTTGAGGTGTTGCATTTTCTCAATACCATGATCTTTTTTTCCATTTCACAATTCATGACATGTATTAAATAAGACAGCAAAGTCAGACTATAAATCTTTTGATGCATCTGGCATTAATTATTATGCTCTGAGCACTTGTTTAGAAAGTATTCTTGTTTTCTTTGTAATATGTGTCCTAAGGACATTGTTTATTTTTTAAAATATTTTTTGACAAGTCTCACACTTGTTATTTATCTTCCACAGCAATGAGACTATGCACAGATGAATGTCGGGTCCTGGGACACTCTGACCAGTGCTGGATGCCCCCCCATGCCTCCCCCACATCTTCCTCAGACTACCGCAACAACATGTATATCCCAGGGGAAGAAGCTTCCCAGCAACCACCAACTGATGATGACCAGTCCTCAGAGGAGTCAGAACAGCTCAAGAGTTTCTCCACTTTTGGCAAAGAGCATGGGAGCGAGGAGTCAGGGTTGGTAAGAGTTGCTGCTGCAGGGGGAAGTAACATTTGCCCACCTACAGGAGCAGCTGGCTCTCTACTTACTGAGATGAACAGTGTATTCCAGCGGCTCCTACCCGCTAATATGGACTCATACAGTGAGTGCACTGAAACAAGCCCAACCTCATCCTCGTCAATTGCCGAGAAAGGGGGTGGACGCGGTGTCACCATTGCTGGTAACCATAGCAACAGTGCTGTTCCTCAGGATAGTCGTCGAGGCTTGTTACCCGGTGGAAAGGGTCCCACTTACCCACCAGGTGTGGCTGCGTGGGCTGCCAATACTCACTATTTAAATCCGGGAAGTGCATCTGTTGGGAACAACCACGTTTCTCCTACCCCTCCCTCGTCGACCACCTCCACCAATAATGGACAGCCCCCACATCTCAAATGGCTCCCTGCCATGGAAGAGATTCCGGAAAACTATGAGGAAGATGACTTTGATGGTGCCTTCTATCAGGGTCACCAGAGTGGCAAACGTAGTGAGAACCGGCAGGAGCCAGGCATGGATGCAAGCGAGCTTGCCCACGAGATAAACAAACTACTACAAGACGTCAGGCAGAACTAAAGAATGAAATATGTAACATTGTTTCCCCTTGGTTTATTTGACAGCCATCTGAAGAAAAATCAATGTGCAGACATGAATATACTATATGATAAATGGATTGTGCTCATTGTACTGTCTTGTCTGTTTTACCAAATATCCTCCCGCCACCTTGTGCTGAGAGACTTGAAGAGTAAAACATTGCACTGTAACAGAAGTGGCACAATGACCTCAAAGAAATTTAAGGGACACACTCTTACAGTTGTCATTGTGTTTGTGAGTGATTTTAAGTGAGAATCGGGAAATCAACTCTCGGTCGTTGTTTGTAATGTTTACAGATGCCAATGGGAGAAGCCAAGTGTTAAGTGATCCTAATTTTACAGTGTACAACACATGTACAGTGTCTGTGAGTAAAGTCTGCTCCACTTGAATATTGTGCTATATTTCCTGTTTTGTTATTATGGAATGTAACTGTACAAATCAACCTTTGTATTTTAAAAATACACTCTTTTGTAGTTCTATATATTTATATGTGTCGATTTATGTTTGTACAGAAGGAAAAAAAGCAACAATAAATGTCTATTTTTTTATATTATCGCATGTTTTATAATTCACTGTGTATTCAGTGTGTCTTTGTTCTCTTTTATTACTTTTATCACACACACTTGTATTTAATTTTGTATTGAGTGTTTGTGTGCACCATTTACTGAATCACATTCCAACACAGTCAATGTTGAAATATGGTTTTGTAAAATGTCCGATGACAGAGACAAATAAAGTAGATGAATGATATATTATTGGCTTTTTGTTTCAATTTGACTATTTCTCTATTGCTATATTGAATGGTGTGCATTTCAATGTACGTACTGTAATTGTAATGGCTTCAATTCACCTAATTGTCTCTTAGCACCTCCCAATGTCCGCTATCTGAACTGCATCATCTTTATATTATAGTCCCAAAAACTCTAAGCCACAAGCATAACTCCACTATTAGACACATTAAAAAAAAACAATTCTGCAGGCCTGAAGCATTGTATTGGAACCTACAATATGATTGATACATTTTGAGAAAAAAAAACAACAACGACAGCAAATGTATGATATTTAAAAGGCAGAAAAATTAACAACTAATTCAAAATGATAGATTTAACTTCATCATATAAATCCTGAACTAATAAAAAGGTTACAATTTGCATACACACATAGACGTAGGCAATGTGAATAGGCACACGTACATTCACTTAATAACGAGCCCATTTTCCCTCATCATTAAAAAGAGCAAGCCTCAATAATCAGCAGTGGCTCGGTGTTAATGTCCTAAGCGTACCACATTCAAAATTAGCCCAGCTTTGCCAAGGATTTGATGGCTTTTAGCTCTAATCCGTATCTGGTAACTACTGTTTATGATTGCTTATATTCAAACAAACATACAATTGTATTTAATTTTCAGCATGCATACATTAGATTCATTTACACCACTATGTTTATGTGACTTTGATAGTCTTTCATCTTCAGTTTATCTTTTCATCTCCCAGAGAAATGTAATCAAGTCTTTATTTTGTTAATCATTTCATTTTTCTTTTTAATTTTTGCACTGAAGCAGTGTTAGTAAATTAACATTTTAAACAGTGTTGCAAAACAAGCCAAAAGACATTCTAAAAATCAGCCCATGACGACATGATGGATGATCTTTAGCAACAAAAATCTTTGGTATGGGGTAATGGAGTGTGTAATAGAAAAAAAGCACAGGGTGAAATATTCAGTAGTGTTGATTTATTATCACTGAGATAATTAATTTTACACAAATAGCGACAGAAATGGCATTGATATGGTATGGAAATATAACCTCCACATTATCATTACTTCTCCAAATCCTACATTATATGCCAGTCCCTGACTCATATCGTTAAACTCAAGTTCATTTATCAGTGTGTTTACCACAATTACATCTTCTGGCTCTATCTGTTGGTCGATTTTTATTCATTATATTTTGTCAGATATCTCATCACACCATCTTATCACACTGTTCATGTTTTTCCTCTTAACTCTATTCTCATCTCTCACCCCTGAATGATTTCTATATATATATATATATATATATATATATATATATATATATATATATATATATATATATATATATATATATATATATATATATATATATATATATATATATATATATATATATATATATATATATATATATATATATATATATATATATATATATATATATATATATATATATATATATATATATATATATATATATATATATATATATATATATATATATATATATATATATATATATATATATATATATATATATATATATATATATATATATATATATATATATATATATATATATATATATATATATATATATATATATATATATATATATATATATATATATATATATATATATATATATATATATATATATATATATATATATATATATATATATATATATATATATATATATATATATATATATATATATATATATATATATATATATATATATATATATATATATATATATATATATATATATATATATATATATATATATATATATATATATATATATATATATATATATATATATATATATATATATATATATATATATATATATATATATATATATATATATATATATATATATATATATATATATATATATATATATATATATATATATATATATATATATATATACATATATATATACATATATATATACATATACATATACATATACATATATATATATATATATATATATATATATATATATATATATATATATATATATATACATATATATATATATATATATATATATATATATATATATATATATATATATATATATATATATATATATATATATATATATATATATATATATATATATATATATATATATATATATATATATATATATATATATATATATATATATATATATATATATATATATATATATATATATATATATATATATATATATATATATATATATATATATATATATATATATATATATATATATATATATATATATATATATATATATATATATATATATATATATATATATATATATATATATATATATATATATATATATATATATATATATATATATATATATATATATATATATATATATATATATATATATATATATATATATATATATATATATATATATATATATATATATATATATATATATATATATATATATATATATATATATATATATATATATATATATATATATATATATATATATATATATATATATATATATATATATATATATATATATATATATATATATATATATATATATATATATATATATATATATATATATATATATATATATATATATATATATATATATATATATATATATATATATATATATATATATATATATATATATATATATATATATATATATATATATATATATATATATATATATATATATATATATATATA
Source organism: Stigmatopora nigra (assembly GCF_051989575.1). Lineage (NCBI taxonomy): Eukaryota > Metazoa > Chordata > Actinopteri > Syngnathiformes > Syngnathidae > Stigmatopora > Stigmatopora nigra. The sequence continues at coordinate 9,132,674 of NC_135513.1, forward strand.
TATATATATATATATATATATATATATATATATATATATATATATATATATATATATATATATATATATATATATATATATATATATATATATATATATATATATATATATATATATATATATATATATATATATATATATATATATATATATATATATATATATATATATATATATATATATATATATATATATATATATATATATATATATATATATATATATATATATATATATATATATATATATATATATATATATATATATATATATATATATATATATATATCCTGGCCCTGGCATTCATTACATAGATCACAGGTGTCAAAGTGGAGGCCTAGGGGCCAAATGTGGCCCGCCGCATCATTTTGTGTGGGCTGGAAAAGTAAATCATGAGTTCTGACTTTCTGCTTTAGGATCAAATTAAGATGAAGAGTATAGATATATATTAAATTTCCTAATTTTCCCCCTTCAAAATCAATTATTTGCCCTTTTTAATTCATTTTTTTCTTTGATTCTAGTTAAAAAATATTCTAAAATCTAAAAACATTTTCTGTATTTCATTGAAATGAACCATGACAAATTTGGTTTCCTTTTGCAATGAAATGAATATTTCAATCCATTTGGATCATCTGGCCTCGCTAGATACGAGAGGCAATCTGATGGACCTCTTTAGATCATGCACATGTGCATATGTGGCAATTCTTAAACTACAAGGACTTCAACTCCAGCATTTTGGCCCTGTTAAATCAACGTTCAATGTATTTTTCCTGCAGATGGCACTGTGGGATTTATCTTGTCACGTTGGAGAAATCTGTTTATTACCCAACACATCATACAACACACTCCATATATTCAGTGTCACCATTGCTGGGTAGACATGATGAGACACACCAAGTCAAACAATAGTTGTGTTAAATTCAAGGGCCAATGTTCTGTTTTATTCACAGATTCCAAATCTCGCGGGCTTGCTTTGTGAGTGAATTGATACAGTACTTTGGGCTGTCTGTATGGGTGAATCAAGACCATGGATGACGTATGGTAGGCGACCTATGACCGTGAGAGATTTGAAGGAGTCATGGTGATGCATACACGGTCTCAGTGAGCATGGGAGTAGCTGATTGTATTTCTTTCTTTTTTTTTTTCTTCTCCTCACTCTCTCACAGTTATCCTCATCCAGTTTGCCATTTAAGGTTGGATAGCGGCCAATCTTTGGATGCTCCATTTTGCTGTTTCTCTATCTGGCTCACTCCCTCTCTTACTCTGCCCGTTTGGACAATTGGATTAGTGCAGAGTGATTGAGACAAAAGCCAAAATCTCATTCACTCAGCCAGTTTCTCATGCTCATTGCATGAATGATGGGGATACAGAAACAAAAGGGGAATGCACATACTGTATTACCTAAATAACACCGTCATGTATCGTGAGGAGGAATTAATTAGATATTTAAATGGATTAATTCCTGCATTGTTAGCAATAAAGCCCATCACCCCAACCCACTCCAAAAACACACACGCACACACATACAGTAAATAAACTGCCTAAAATTGTTCCCGGAAGTTGCCATTGTAAGTGGTGAAGGGCATTTTTAAATGTCAGTACTGTTTAAGTGAATCAAATGCAAGTATGCCATGTCATTGGTCGTAAAACTAATAATTGCCTATTGTCCCATGTGTATTTACAAAAATAACACTTTATAGTCATCATGTTAATATTTGAAGTCAGATGGTCATAAGGTGAATAGTTGTAATATACTGAATTTTGAGGAATACAATTCATAATAAATACAAATACTTTTCTTCCCTTTTTTTTCGAAAATTCACAGTATGCTTTATAATATAGAGATCCTTGAGTATAAATGTACTTTGTTAGTAGAGAGCTCAAGTTTCATATTTATTCATTCATCCTTTCCAAAAATAAAATATCAAAAATAAATATCAGTATTAATAAAAAAATTGAGCTGCAGTATGTTAAAAGATAAAGAATGAATAGAAAAAGGCAGTGCAAAGTTCATTAATGCAATAATGCTCGCTATAATCTGATGCAAATTTTTGCTCCAAAAATATGGTAAATTGATTTTTTCTTGAGGAAAAAATAAACAAGGAAAACACATCTGCACCACAGTACAAACAGTACATTGAAGAAATGGTTTATGTTTTTGTGGGTGCAGCTTTTTGTTCCGAATGGTCAAGAACAGATAGTTTAACCACTGAGTTTCTTTTGTGAAACCAGCAGCACTTGATGGCAATCAACTAATTAAGACATTAGATTGATGGAAATGTATCATTTTCTTTGGTTAGAATGAAAACCTGCTGGAATACCTGGAGAAAACCCACACAGAACATGCAAACTCCGCACAAGTGGACCAACTTGGATTTGAACCCAGAACCCCAGTTCTGTGAGGGTGACGTGCTAGCCACCCAAGGCGTTGGGCTGCCATTTGATGATTTATCTTGCCAAAAGCACTTTTACAAATCAGTTACATTGAATTGAAAAAGGGAATTACAAAATAACGCCCTTGTTAAGGATAATTCCAGGTACATTACAATGCAGTCACATTAAAAAAATAAATAATGTAGAACAGACAAGCATTACTCTGGAAGAGATTGAAAAAAAAGAGAGAAAATTTGCCAAGTAACAGTCTTCCATTTGAAGATTTTAACCACTGCTTTTACTGGTGTAACCTTTACCCAGTGAGGATAAGCCATACAGAGAAATGGATTGAAGCATAAATAAATTATATTTGAAATGCTTCACTTCAATCTGATATCAAAATGCCACCATCATTAGACTTTACGTTAACTCTACATAGGCACATTTTTAAAGGTGATGTGCACATGCTGTGACAATCTTACATCAGAACAAGAAACACACTTTTTAACCCCATTTCATCGAGCTTCAGAAAAAAAAATTGCGGTGTCAAGAAATTTTTAACATTGCAATAATACATGTAAAGTCAGCACTTTTTGGTATTGCCTGATTTAGGAGAACATGATCTTTGTTCAATCTGGTTGCCTTTAGAATCAGATTTTTACAAGCGGACCAACTCTGTACCAAGGCCATGAATAGAGAATATTGAAATTCAAAACAAAAACAAACCTAGATTAACTATAACAATAAATTTGATAGAGTTGGACACAAAAAAAGTTGGTTGCCAAAATGTTACTAAAGTCTTGGCTACGCTTGTTGACTTTGTTTTGCTCTCATTCCTCCGTGTAGGCAACCACATCTGACCTCTCTAGTCTCATTACGACCTTTTTGCATGGGGTGTGTCGTGTTCAATTACCATTTAAAGAAACGACTTTTGAAAATGACAATGACACCACAATGTTATATAACTGATGAAAAAAAGTAATTATGGTGAAGTGAACAGATTGCAGATTATTATTAGCATTTTTACCTTGTCGTTGGTCAAGTTTAACCATTTTGTGTTTCATCTATACATCAAAACACAACAAATTCCTATTAAGATCTCCTTGAAATAGTCATATTTATATCGTCATTTTCCCCCAATATTTTCAGGAAACATAAATAATGAACCATTTAAGTACATTTTCCAATATTTTAAAAATTTGGCGTAAAAAGATTGTCTTTTTAAAATGACTATTTTAGGAGGGTGAAAATATGCATTAATATATATTTTTTCTCTACAAAATGAAGTGTTATGTACAGAGAGAGGATTATTCTGCATGCCTGGAGGAGACTACATTTACATTAACCTCTTGCCCCCATAAAAAGAGCTGACTTTTCATATGCCTTTCATTCATATAGCATTGTGGGAACAGCATACTGACTGCTATTTATACAGTGTCATAATGTGCATATGATTTATTAAGAAAATACATTCAGCATAAAAGAATAAGTTAAAAACAGACTAGCCAGATAAGAAAACACTATTGAGGGGAAAAGGCTGCTGCAACGACACTGTTATTTTCCAAATAACCTGTCTTCCCCATGTATCCAACTTCCACTATGGGTTATGTCAAATCCTATTCACTCAGTAATACATCCCCCTTTGGAGAAACTGCCTGTGTGTGGTATGTGTGTGAGACACAGAGAGTATGAGAGAGAGTGAGAATATTACAAAATGGGCAAAATGCATGAGAAATAGAAGTATTTACTATTAGTATTATGACTACATTAGTGTTTGTATCAACTGTGTTCATCAAGAATATTTTGTTATTTTGAGTGTGACTTAGCTTGGTTGGAACAGTGGTCGTCTCACACCCAAACCGACAGGTTTGATCATGAGCGCCTGTGACTGGGTCCACGTGTCCTTGAGAAAGATGCTGAATACCTCAGTTGCACCTGATGCAGCATTGTCACTATGTGAATGAGGAGTATGTGTTACTCATTGTTAAGGTCCTTTTGAAGGTTGAAAAGTTCTATACATTTAAAAGTCTGCCATTATAACATTTAACAACCATTGACTCAAACTAATTAATAGACGTTACGTGAAAAAAAATGCTAACATTGCCTTTCCTTATTAATTTTGGCAGATTTAAAACACCACATTGTGTCCTATCCCTCAAAATTTCTGAGCAAATAATCAGAATGCATCCTTTTTTATTTTTACAAATGTACATATGCATTTGCTTTGCTGAGTTCTCGCTAACACCTAAAAACCTAATTATTGAGAAGTCACACAGGTAGTGTTTACACTCTATCAATGCATTCTGATGTAAAAAGCAACATTTGAGAATTTTTATGCAATCTAAGTACATTTTCATGGCAGTGCAGACCAGAAATGCATTGTATAAAAGTAGGATTAAGATATAAAAGGATAAACAAGAAGACACAGCTTGACTAAGCCTCATCGGTGCTTTCATGAATGAATTGGTTGCACGTTTGTCGTGCCAGAATGAAAAGATAGTGTTCAATCAAGCCAGGTGGGAATGCGTTGGTACAAAAGCCAAGGGCACAGCATTTGCAACATTTCTACAAAAATGATCACTGCTGGAACAAAAGACAACTCAAGAACGTTTACTCCTACTGAGCAAGAGCACAACACTACGACCTAGAATTCAGTATAAGACAAATAGCAAACATAAATGTGGCTAATTTTATTTTTACAAAGGACAAATAAAATCATAACATACAATAGTAGACCGTTTTAATGTATGGTAGAATAAATGTTCACCATAGGGAGAATAAATGTTCACCATAGGGAATAAATAGTACATGTATTGAACATGTATTGCATTCACAAAACAACCCCAAAATAAATTAATTTGGAAAACAGTCATGTTTTTAATTTTTAAAGTTTAACTAATACTGAACATCATCCAATAACAGCAAATGAAATAATTATAGTTAAAATACTTGAATGTAGTTAGAATGTGTAAAAAGAACATGAGATTTCGTATTAATTCACCGATTTGACCACCAAATAAGTACTTTCCATTAGCCGTGATGTTTTTGTCAAAAAACTTAAATGCAAAAACAGAAAAAGAGAGACAGTGAGCGAGAAATATGTTTTGCAAGCAAAAATACCAAAAAAGTTGGCGATGATAGCTGGGCAGTGAAAAAGAAAACAAGTGAATTGTAACCATTGTATGAGAGCCATTTTACAATTGATTGAAGACTTATTTTTTTGCTTACAACTGCAAAAAGTTTTCTTTGAGGCGGAATGTTTTGTTGGAAACTTTTTTGTTGTTGTTGTGCCACAAATCTGTGTCCGTGTGCATCCAGCAAAAACGGGCAAAAATCCTATCTACAAAGCTTGAACATTTAATGTCCTTGGGCACTGAACTGTCTCGTTCCTTTAAAAAATCCTGGACAAAATGAAGAGGTGGTAATAGTGGCAGAGGTTATATTTGAAGACGTGAGTATGCACCTGTTGCTGCGATACAGATGCTTGATCAAAGTGAGAGAGAGCTGTTTTTATCTGGACCGGCTGATTGCCCAATTAGGGACTGATTCCATGTGATGCATAGCAGTCAGTTTACACTTTTTTTTTACTGTTAGTCACAATAACGTCACGTCACTAACACCCTTAAGTTCTCACACCTTTACCACCATTCTATCTGCTTCTGCCACCATCTTGTCGACTGATTCCTTTTTCAGTATACTTTCTTCTCATTTGTCCACGTCAGATATTCAATCACCCTCCCTCAGAGCTTATGGAACATGGTACCGTTCTACAGAATTCTGGCATGCTGGCACATATCTGTAAACTACAGCGTACCTTGTTACATGCACTGTTCCACAAGCAAAAGCAAAAATAATGAAGATTGCTAACAATAATGCATGTATTAGTATCTGAGGTGAGATCTGTTGCAAAGCTAACCAATGATGAAGGCACAGTTGTTAACATTAAATACATTAAATGCACAATTACATTTAATATCATTTAGAAGCTTTGACTGAGTCATGAAATATGACTAATATAATACACCGTAAACACAATAATGCAGAAATATAATATAAAACTCAATAATTAGATCAAATGAAACCCTATATATATATATATATATATATATATATATATATATATATATATATATATATATATATATATATATATATATATATATATATATATATATATATATATATATATATATATATATATATATATATATATATATATATATATAGTGTTTTTTCTATTATTCCTGCAGTGTTCTATGTGTAAATTATTTTCATGCCCATCACACATAGACTATGTACATACTATACTTTGGATTCCATTTATTCAAATTTGTTCTGCAAAGTGATAAAATGTGGAAAAAAAGGAACAAGAGTGAAAGTCACTATTAAATCCAGCTAGATTAATTAACAGATTAACAACTGCATTATTATATGCAAGTGGAACAGTAATGGAGCTAAAAAGATCTGGCAGTATAAAGTAAAGAAGTAGTTTGTTCTAGTAGAACCCTTTTTCATATATAACAATGACAACAGGTCAATGCACCCATATATTAAAGTCCTGAAATTTGCAGAGTTTATCTAAGATTGTCGATATTTGTGGAACGTGGAGGTGGTTGTGCATCTCTACGTCTATCCTCAGTCCTTGATTGACAGCCAAATTGCAAGGATAGGCTTTGGTGGGTCATTGTCAGGCTTTTAAGAGAAGAGAATACCCAAATGTACATTTCTCTCCCTCTACTGCATCCCCCACTCTCTCTCTCAAATGCCCTTGCAGTTTCACATTAAGAACACATACACAATTAGTGCTTTCAGATATAATAATTCAGCAGAGGTCTTGCCCCTCTTCATAAAAAGAATTTAGAGGTGGCATTCTAATCACATTGAGTATTTTTAGAGAGACAGCTCATTGTTGTTGCAATAACTTCACCTACTTTCGAAGTTAGCCATCAACTGGTACTAATCTGGCCCAGTAACGAGTTGATGGTAATCACCAGTTTTCAGCCCTTTGGAGCAGTACTTGTTTGATTTTAACAGAAAAAAACCCGTGAAAAGCAAAGCACATGCCCAAAACAATCACCAACACACGCTAAGTTGTGAAGGAGCCACAGACAGCATATGGAAGAAGGGAACTGGGATCTGGATATTGTGATGAGGGTCTTTTTCATCCTCAATGAAATTAGTTCTACTTGGGAAGGTCTCCATTATAATCGACCCAAAGGGTTCTTTCAAGTATTTTTTATATTTTCATTTCATTTTACATTTGCCTGCAATGAAGTACAAGCTTGGCCTTGCTATTAAAGAATCATTTGCTCACCTTTAGTTATGTTCACATTATTACTATCATACTTGCTTGCGATGCTTTGCTCATGAAATCCTTGTTTAGTCTAAAGAAAGAGGTGCCAGGACGCCATGAAGTACTCGAACTCGAAGTCAAGGCTGACTCAAGGACCTGCAGTGAGTACTCCACCTGCGTCATTTGCCTCTCACCACGAATGTTCCAAGAGGTTTCCTGACAATTTGGTCCTACTCTGTTTTGACATTTATGCATGTATTTTGGTACACAAGTACCTGGGTAAAAATCCATCCCACATGCATACACATAGACAAGCACAGTTAGACGTCTCAATTGTATAATCCATCCCTCCCTTTAGAGTTGAGACATCCATGTAATCAGGGCCACCAAATGCATTAAAGCAACAGAAAATATGTGTAAGGTCAGAATGGTGTTGGGGGGGATGTCCTTGGAGGTAAATTCCAAGAAAGTCTCTTTTCTCTTTATTTATACATGTTTTTGGGATTGTCCAATGGAGAACCTGAGAGGTTCAAGGTCTTAGACCATTCAGTCATTCATCTTCCATACTACGCATCCTTGTAATGGATGCAGGGGCTGACTTCAGGCGAAAGGCAGACTACCACCTAGACTGGTCGCCAGTAAGCTGTAGAGCACACAGAGAGACAGACAAAGCATTCACATTTACCATTTTACCACCACCAGTAGGAATCGAGTCTGCGCCTTTTTGACATTTTGCAGTCATCTGATCACTTTTAAAGTACAAAAAGTCTCTGAATTCCTTTGACAACATTGTTACACTGTTGCCAATCAATGAATATCAATGACTTCAATGTGTATCAATAAAATCAATGACACAGTCCCGATGTGACGTTCTTATTGGTGCGTTCGGGACTCTCACCACTGGTTTCCATATTCTAGCTAAGAGCCTTATGCACCCATCATAAGAGCCACATGTGGCTCCCAAGCCATAGGTTCCCTACACCATCAGGCGGCTGGTCATAGATCATTATTCTATATATTTGGTGGAAGGATCCTTGTGAGGATAAGCGGAGGGGAAATGAATGAATAAATCAAAGGTGTGAGGACTACGATGTAGTGCAGACATCCAGGGCAAGATGATAAATGGCTCCACACACTTTGGTAAACAGTTGGTCATAACCACCACTGAATCCAAAAGTCAATGCGCCATTACACTTTGCAGATGGTGGATGTTTTACTGACTTACTCCAGTGTACAATCCTGCAATTTTCATACTGCCAGTAGATGACGTTCAAATAGTATCTGCATGCATCCCCTTTGTCGCATCTTAAAGAGATTACTTGTTCATAAATATTTTCCATACTATATTTAGGACAATATGTTAAATGTATGTAAAAAAAAAAAGCTTAATCGAGGGTTTCAGAAGGGCTCTATGAAGGAATGATGCAAGTTAGACATTAGCAGATCTAATAGCATATTTACTTTTAAAAAGCAATGACTATGCACATTTTTTTGAGAACAACATGCTCATAGTAACAGTAGGTGAAAAATTATAACCCAAACTGTCTTGAAACAGAGAATAGCCTGACAGTGGGGGGCTCAGGTCAATCAGGTAAACATTCAAACGTTTATCTATTAAAACCAGGCAGTGGTGTCCGGCTTATGTGTCGTGTATTTGTAGGGAACAGAACATCTAAGGTAAAAAAAATAAACATTGTTACCCACATTAGGTTTTTTTAAATTATATATATTTTTAAATGTTGGACAGATGCAAAACAGATGCTGCAAGGAAAGACACCCTCACCCATCCATCACCAATTAACCATATATAGTTTTATACAAAATTTGGATTGTAGATAACAATGAATTAAATCTAAATATTCATATCATTTCAGAAGCGTCTCGGTAGACAGCTAATCTGTGTTGAAAATGTTTATCAGATAAACTGTATATTCCCAAATCCCATCACTAAATCATGTTCCTTATCTCACCAAAAGATGGCAGTAAAGTATTTCCTCAAAGATCCCGTTGGGCAACTCCAGAATTGTGGTACATTTTGATCCAAATTAAATGTTTTTGTCACAGATACATATTTAAATATGAATGAAAAATAATGCTCGTCTATTTATTTTCTGTTCACTTAATCACCTACTTGTAATAAATCTCCTCAAATACTTTACAAAATGTGTTATTTACTGAAAAAAAACTCTAAAAAAATGTACTCCAATTAAGACATGTCACATCTAAAAATGTTGTTTTTTTATGTGCGGAAGACTTAAATGTTTTTTTTAATATTTTTTATTTTCCAAAGGTTATTTGGAGCTGTAAATTTGCAAACTATGATTCTGGGTGTAGATGGACAGGCACATTTGTAATACTGTTACCATAGCAACAAACTCACAATAGTAGAAATAAATCACATACCACATAAACTGGAAGACAAACAAAGAAAATCTGAAGTTGTATTCTTTTTCTTAAATTATATTGTATTTTTTAAGGCACTTGTGCACTCTTGTTACTGTGCATGTGTTCACTTCCATAGTTTCCACTTAAAATCAATAGTTCCATTCCAATCTTTCTTTCTACTTGTTAGATTAATACCCCATCGAGGCTTGGTCTCTGTTCCAGGTATACAGTACTGGGTAGTGTGACACAAATGAAAATGGCTTAAATCCTGTAACACTCTTCAAATGTTAAGCCTTGCTCTCAGCAAAATTGCACACACTTTGTGAGCTTTTCTTAATTTGCTGTTAGGGAAAACATCCTCATTGCATTTTGCAAAACAACCATCATTGGACTAATATTTTTGAGCTATTATCTATTAAAATTATTACAATGGCAATAAAATCCTCCCAAAAGCTGCTTTATTAACATCGACCTATCTGCAGCTTTCAAAGCCGTAGAAGAAATATTGGAGATTTAATCTCATAAAACCAGCAGAATACTGAAAATTCATTGAGTGTCGAGGCAATGTGTCATTAGCCCCTTGTACCTCCTTCTGGATAATTTATTTTCCCCTAAATGTAATTTTAAATCCTTTTGGTGCCCTCTCATTTCTTTATTGTTTTTTTTTTAATTCAATTGACATAATAGCTGCACATATACAGTTTAAAGACAGCTGGATAATCTGTATGTGTGTGTATACACATATATATATATATATATATATATATATATATATATATATATATATATATATATATATATATATATATATATATATATATATATATATATATATATATATATATATATATATATATATATATATATATATATATATATATATATATATATATATATATATATATATATATATATATATATATATATATATATATATATATATATATATATATATATATATATATATATATATATATATATATATATATATATATATATATATATATATATATATATATATATATATATATATATATATATATATATATATATATATATATATATATATAATGCATATATATGCATATATATATATATATATGCATATATATGCATATATATATATATATATATATATATATATATATATATATATATATATATATATATATATATATATATATATATATATATATATATATATATATATATATATATATATATATATATATGCATATATACATGTATACATATATACACATACAAATGTATGCATTTACACACATATACATGAATACATATACACACACACACACAGCCTACAAGAGAACAACCTCTGAGGATAAACAGGCTGGAATATTTCATTATGAAATGACTCTCTCACTCTGCTCATGGTTGCTAAACCAGGCTTTATGAACCCCCTTTGTCACACTGCTCTTTTCCATTTCATTCAGATTACTACATGAGGAAACTGGGGATGGCACACAGGCATTGCGTCGGACGAACATGATAAGGGAGAGAACGAATGACTCACAGCATGGGGGTTGTACATGTTAAATTGTGTTCTCTTACATTTATAGGAAAGTCAGATACCTATTTCCCATCTCGGCCGGTCGAGCAGTGATCCGCATACATGCACGAACAAGCATGCATACACATTATAATGACAAATGGTTTACCTTAGTGCCTAAGTGTATCGATTAGATTAGTGCTATAAATTATAGTTATTTTTGCAGTTCTCCTACCAGTAACTCGTCCTTACCTGTGGGAGATTAGAAACATGGAGAGAAAGATGAAAACAATTGTACAAAAAAAAAAGACATAAAACACAGTGGCAGAAATATTCAATATCGAGTCACTCTTTTCCAGTATTCTTCACGGTCATGAAGAATAGTCAAAGGAATAAACTGTTTCACATTTTAAATGAATTTTTCAGTTATTATGACAATAGAAAGTAAATGTAAGACTTGCATTGGCTGCTGGTCCTTTTATTTTAAGATCTCAAGGTTTCGTTAGGAATTTATAAAATATTGAAAGGCATAAAACCTTGTCAATTCCGTGTTACTTTATGTTCCTGAGTGGCAAAAGCATTCAAAATACACCGGGCATTTATCATTTGACTAAAGTTACATCTCGTACTCTTTCACAGTCTTCTTAAATTAGTTTTCACTTTTCTGGTGGCTGAGTGGTTAGCATGTCAGCCTCCCAGGTCGGTCCTCACTCTGTGCAGTTAGCATGTTCTCCCCAGGCTTGCGTGTGTTTTCTCCAGGTATTCCGGTTTCCCAAAAACATGCAAGTTGGGCAGGTTGAACACGCTTTATTGGTATGAGTGTGAGTGTGATTAGAAGATGGATGAATGAATGAACCAACAAAGGAACGAATGAATGAATGAAGTAGTCTGAAGTAACTTGCTGATGTTGTCACTGATGCCTCGTAAAGATTCTCAATCTAACTAGCGTGAATCTTCCAAATGCCACACAGGAAGACCAATCTGAGTTCGAACCCAGGACCCCAGAACTGTGAGGCCGATGTGCTATGCATTCATCCCACAGGCTTCCCCACATTAAGAAATTCTTTTGCAAGGACTTCAAGAAAATCCGACCTGTCTTTCAGGATAACGGAATAAATGCTCCATCCTAAATCTTTTTTTTTTTCTGGCACACCATCATAGCTTGACAAAGGCTTGATTTCAAGTGCATTTCTGAGACTCAGAAGATGATAGTATCATTGCCTCAATGGGAGATGATGAATCCGTTGGTTGTTGTAATCAGTTAGCAGATGCATTCGGGGAGTCATTAGAAATGAGTGTTTGTAGTGAGGATAAGACTGAGCTGGTAGCCTTAAAAGGGAAGCATGCCTCTTTCAAATTACTTTGATCTTGAATAGTATAAATGCACACACAGTTCATAAAAGAATCTGTAAAATCCATATCTTTTGGTTGAAGCCTGCATTACACATGAACAAACTTCTAATTTCAAAAGCTGAATCATTCACAGATTACTGCTCACCAGATCAAATGATTACTAGTTCTCTCATGAATTTTGATCAATCTAGAACGCAGACAAAAGCACAAAAATATATTTCTTATTAAAGAGGAAAGCATGATTAAATTCAATCAACCAGAAGTTATAAAATCACATTCTTGTGGTAGGAAATCATATTTTAGGTACAATTGATTTGCACATGCTGAACTTTTAAACATCAAATTAAAGGATCTTTAACAACTGTCCAGGCCAAGACTAGCGCACCGGTCTTGCAGTTCTGGGGTCGTGGGTACATATAGTATATTGATATATTGTAAAGTATATTTGTTACCCTTAAGACTGAGAATTTGTAGACAACTACTGCAAAACAGGGATAGTGAAATTGGACTGAATAGAAAAAAAAAAGTACTTACAGTCATTCTTCACCATCACTCTTTTCTTTGAAATAAGGGTAAAGGGATTAATACTAACTCGGCCAATAAATTACGACAGATAAATAATTTATGTGTACTGTGCATCAGTAGATTATTCTGCAAGTACATTACATATGTTGAATCCTAGTGGCATGGCATGTGTGTACATGTGTGGCCTCACTTTTTCTAGTTGTAAGAGTTAACTGCCAGAGTAGAGTGCCACTGACAGAAATGCTCTGATGGGGTAGAAAAATGTATTATTAGCCTGCCTCCTCTTCTTTCCATACCTTCACCCTTGCTCATCTCAGAGACTCTGATGGGCCAAGGTCATCCAATTACCCTTCAGTGACCAACACGCACACACACACTTGCACGTCCACTCGCACAGCCACTTTTACACAGTTTTGCCCATTAGCTCATGTGTGTCTTGAGTTTAAGGCAATGGACAGCAGCTTGGCAAACTGAATTCATAGTGAATATGTCAGCAATCAGCCTGGGCCTTTCAAACAATGCTTCACAATGTGCTTGACAGCCCTGAAAAACAGCCTGGTGCTTAGAAACTGCCAGCCCATTATCTCCGCTCTCTCATCTGGGCACTTTCTGACTCTCTTTCACTGTTTGTGCACTTATCTCTGGGCATCGCTCTCTCTATATTTCATGTTCACTCCTAATTCACCCTCAAGCTCATATTTTCTGTCACAGTCATGCTCTCTACAAGTCTCTATTTCCATCATCCCAATCCGCAACATGCCTATCTCTCTGTATGAAAGCTTTGAAATTGCTGACCAATTTATTTTCCCATAGATTGTTCTATCTTCATTTACACATCCCATGAAAGAGGACTAGATGACTAGATTCCCCTTATAGGAACAGGTTTTACACTGTTTAACAAAGAGAAGTATATTACACACACAAGTAGAAAGAGACGCTCGTGCTAGAGTGTGCAAGAATACCCCTACGCGCCCATTTCCACACACATACAGTTATCCCTCGAATATTGTGGATAATGTAGATCGGACATGGCCACAATGATCAAAAGACCGCAAAGTAGGATCACCCTTACCTTTAGTGCCATACTACAGATTTTCACGACTCTACAAAAATACAAAGTACAATTATAAAGAAGTGTATTTATAAAATATCATAGTTATATCCACATTAAAGACTAATGTATCCCATCTCATCTCATTTTCTGAACTGCTTTATCCTCAATAGGGTCGTGGGGGTGCCAGAGCCAATCATAGCTGAGGCATAAGACACCGTAAATCGGTGGGCAGCCGATCGCAGGGCACAAGGAGACAGACAACCATGCACACTAACACCCATACCTAGACCCACACAAGCCTGGGGAGAACATGCAAACTTCACATAAGTGGGCTGACTTGGATTTGAACTCAGGATCCAAGACCCAGGGGGTGCTAACCACTCATCCGCCGGGCCGCCGCAATATCTAAATATGATCTACAAATACAAAGACTTCAAGTACTGTACTTACAGTGAAGGTTTAAATAATAATTAGTATTTTTACTGTTGGGTTACCTTATTATAACTGTGTGGGTTTTCTCTGGGTGCCCCGCTGTCCTCCCACACTCAACAAAACATGCATGGTAGGCTATTTGAAAACTCCAAATTGTCCCTTGGAATGAATGTTTGTTCTCTTTCTGCCCTGGCATTGGCTGGCAACCAAATCAGGGGGTCCCCCGACTACAGCCCAGAGTATAAGACGATAAGCGGCTCAGAAAAAAAAAATATATAAAATAAACAAATATGTATACCATTCTGCCAACTGTACTACAGCCACCCCAAAGGACAGAAAACAAGTACTTTTGTTCTTAAAGTATAAAAGTTAAAGCATGGAAGCACGTAACTTGTATAAATTTTGTTTGAATACATTAATTTCGTTATTTTAGGGTTTGAGTTGACCATTTTGTGCCTTGTGTGTTGATGGCTGGATGTGTTACTATGGGAGTTGAAAACAATATAGAGAACAGATCAACCCCAATCTCATTCCCCAAATGAAAATGTATTATTCCAAAAACCCAGATCCTTATCATCTGGCTGTTGACAATCATTTCTCAACTTCAAATAATAATCTACTTTTCTTCCATACAGCAGGCGCCCCGTGTGCACTGGTTTTTACTGATGAGTCAAAAATCCTGGTTGTATTAATCTTACTCTCAGTGAAAAGCTTCCCAAGGTTATTCTTCATAGCTGTAATAAAACAATTTTCCTATTAGGTCGCAGTGGTAAATATGCTGAAGATTACCAATAGGCCTAGATGTCAGAAAATAAGATGATATCAGACATATAATACCAGATCATTACCGACTAACATGACCTGGAGCTTTTTAGACATCAGGGCCAGAATCGGTACTTTAACGGCAACTCAGCCACATTTATACTAAAGGGAATTTTAACCATACTTACCCAGCTAGACAGCTTTTTCTTGCAGTGCACAACTCGAATATGATGTAATGCTAATGTACTATTTGGGATTCTGTTCATTTACAGTTCTAATAGGTCATTTGTAAGAGACCAGACTGAACAACAAGTCTTAATTCACAACTTTAAAAGAAATACTGCAAATAAATGTCTTACAAAATCTTGCACTGGCATTCCTTAGCCACTGAGTCTGAATCACAAGTTAACAGTCTCTTTCTAAACCCTAAGATCAACAAAGAGTTGTCTTAATAAGGGTGGCAGAGTATAATTGGACCCATGTTTAGGGAAACAGGCAGACACGAGAAATGTTCTTTAATTAAACATGAATTCGTTCTTCTAAAATCAAACTCTGGATACAGAGAAGAGCAGCCGCTGGAAAGTACCAATAACAAAGACACATCATAAAAGGGGAAAACACATCTAAACCTCTCAAAAACCTACATACACAAAATGTCCGAGCTATTCTGTTTATAAGTTTGATATTATGTTCTTTGTTTGCTGCCCGCCAAATGTAAATATTGAAGAAAAATGAGGATAACAGTGCTGTCTGTCTGTAGTCACGTAATAGCTACATCATCGACCTCTGTACTCTGAAATAGAACATTACTTGCTGAATTTAGACATAGCACGGACCCGTGAGCGGGTCGTGAGCCAGTAATCTTCCGGCTAATGTCCCTAGCAGCTGAGCCGACAAATTGCGTTTACATTCAGAGGCCAAATACTGGTACATTACTAGGCTTCTCTGTACTTATGTCTGAACACGGTTATAGGTGGACCATTTTATTGGTGTTTGATGTTTGTTTCCTTATTTCAAACATTTCTTTCACTTTCCATGAAGTTAGTCTGGTCCAGGATTAAAAGTTCAATAAGGTAGTCCATTATTGCGCTACATTTCATTGAAACCACTCAATTTGGCCAGCAATCGCAAATTTGCTGAAAAGCATGAACTGTATCTCTCATTCATTCATGTGTGTTATTGCAGAAAGCTCACTGGAATGTTGAAAAACAAGAAACAGCATATTAAAAGAAGGTTATTGCTAAATGAAGCTACTTTACACCACCAGACACTTTATTTTAAGCAATATTGGTCCCCTATCTATGTCCATGATCGGAAGTGTTAAAAATAAATGCATGACTTTTAAACAAAAACAATAAAAAAGCTACTAGTTAAAGGGCTAACTCTTTAAGGTTTTGAGTTATTTGAGCTGTGACTCAGACATTTTAATGAAACGGTTACCATATATAAAGCATATGGTAGTTTTTGTATTATTGTGATGGAATGACACAAAATGTGGTCTCTAATAGGATGCCAGAGGCAATAAATATACCTAGGCAGAATGCAATTTTCCGAGTAAATGTAACTGTGTTTCGGTGTATTACATGAACAATTTTGACAATTTAGAATAGTGATTCCAAACCGCTGTTACTGAGATTATTAGATGTTTGAAAGCAATTAAAATGATTAAAAATATGTTAACCAATGAACAGGTTTTTGGTTTTTTTTAATACATAAGGCTGACTTCATTAGGAGGCAAATTAGTGGATCAATGTGATATTTTAGATGTCATTTGTTCTTTATCTTTTAACCATGTAATTATTTATTCATTTATTTGTTTTTACTGGGTATGATAATGTTAAATGTGTGTTTTCAACATTTTTCAATAGATTAGTATAACAGTTAAGATCTAACAAAATCGGTTGCGGTCCTTATGGAAAAAACATATGCGTAGCACACTGGTTTAAAAACCACACAATAGACAATGAAAGAATAATCATTTGAAGTGTGCTTTATATTCTGAAAAACAACATTTATAATTTAATTCCTTTGGTCCAAATAATATTTCTCCATCAAGATAATATTGTTCTTTCATCCATGACAATGGTAAGAGGAACATTTTTCTATACATACATAATACAATCCATACATAATCCTCCAGAACAATTCACTCTGTTGGCTAACCCCTCACTACAATTCCAGAATTATTTAATAAATCATCCCTGACTAAAAAAAAAAAAAAAAAACTGGGCTCTAAATATGAATAGAGATTGGCTCACAAAAAAATTGCTCCAAAGTTTCAATACGATCAGTTTAGAATTAACAGAGGGGTAAGACTTCAAAATTGAATTCCACAGAGCCACTAAAATGACCAGAGTGGTTTCTTGACAGGTATTCAACCAGTAAAAATATGGGCTGCATTTCAACCGGAATTCTGCTACCGCGTTAGTTCTGTCCTTTAAAAACAAAGCCGCCTAAAGAGCGCATAGCATCCCTGCAACAACTTAAGACATTTCCAGAGAGATTCATCAGAAGAGACAGATCGTAATTCATGTGTGAGAGTGAGCGTGTGCGTGATCCCTGACTGAAGGTCGTCCAGCTGTCATTTGTTTCAGCGCACATGGGTCTCTGATTTCTAGCTTAACAACTGCCCAACATCCCCTGATGGCCTTCAACCTTTTCTTTTATAGTTCTAACATTTTTTCCCACTCTCATGGTAATCAGTAGGGCCCTACTGTGCACTGTTAATCTCTCCCTCTCTTTTACCCGTCCAGACCATTTCACCTGATCCCATAAGCTTCATTTTCTCTTGATCTTTCCCCAATGGCTACACTTTAATGATCATTCTCTTTGTGATTTCTGCTTTGAGTTCCCCCTTTTTTTTTTTGAATTCTCGCTCTTCAAACTCTCATCTATTTCGTTACGCAATGGAAATTATGTTTTCAAGCTTTGCTCTGCACTCGTCTTTTTCCCCCTTTTCCATTGTTTTGTTCCTTATGCCTAGGGCTTGCATTCTCTATCCTGGAATCATTGAAGACCTTTTTTTTTTGGTGACAGAGTAGTAAAGACGGCGGAGGCTGGGGTTGACAGTAAAATGTTAGGGTGCAAAATGATTTAAAGCTAGCATGAGAAAAATAGTGTCTCTCTTTATTTTTAGAGGCTACGATCAATCTCAAATTGTTGAAAGGGTTGGAAAAGGCGGCCAGCGGAATAAAAAAATAAGACGAGCAGGCAGCAGTTATCGAGATACTCTCTCGTGTGGACTGTGTTCCCCGAATTTTTACACATTAGGATCTATGCTCGCATACACACTCGCTTCTATTCAGTGCAATTACGTTTTATTTAGATATGGGGCTAAGACAGTGAGAGATATATTCTCGTAAAGTTTTACCTTATCATATTGTCACTGAAAGAGTGATTTATTCTCGTAGTATTGGTTTAATCTTGCGATATTATGACTTTATCCTTGTAGTCTTAGTTTTATTTTTTCATTGCTTGGCCCTCATATGCTCTCGTACAATTTAATTGAACTATTTGTTCACCGGATGTTGAAGCAGGATCCCGACTCAGGCAGCTAGTTACTTGGCGGTCACATGAATGAGAAAAAGTATTCAATTTGCTGGTTCCTCGCCGTCGGTGAAATCTGTTGCAGAAAGATAAACCTACTGCTCCATTCACACAGGCTGAGTTTTTTTTTTTTTTGAGTTGCGAAGTGTGTTTCTAGACAAAGTCAATATGATCATGGGAGGATGGATGACCAAAATAAACCAAGCAAAAATCTTCCAGCTTTATCATTCATCACTCAATATTGTTGGGCATGAACTATTTGGTCAAACAGTGTTTGTTGCACTAGACATGTACCACACAATTACGTTATATGAAAACCCACCATGCGGTGAAAATAAAACGTTTGTGTGTGTACTGAGTTTATTCTCTTGAACTTACTCTCTCATTATCGTATTAACAAGTCAAATAAATAAAGGAAAGGGGTGGAAAAATATAAGTCTGAGTCTAGCTCTCTCCCTCTTATACGGTTTAAATGCTCATATAAATTAGTAAAGATCATCTGCAAATCAAAGAAATAACAATTCAGAAAGCCGCGAGAAAATAATTCACTTCCATTCCCTTTCACAAAAGCAACTTTTCTACCAGACAATTTGGGAGAATGGATGTTGATCGATAGAATCGGACATAAAAGTGGAGAAAATCTGATGAAACAGCCAAATAAGAGCGATGCGGTTAAGAGTTTT
Source organism: Stigmatopora nigra (assembly GCF_051989575.1). Taxonomy (NCBI): domain Eukaryota; kingdom Metazoa; phylum Chordata; class Actinopteri; order Syngnathiformes; family Syngnathidae; genus Stigmatopora; species Stigmatopora nigra. The sequence continues at coordinate 9,152,590 of NC_135513.1, forward strand.
AAGATGCAAGGAGCCCAGTTTCTATTCTTGTTGATTGGAATGTAGTAGTTTAATTATTCTTCATGAACATTCCTTTATTTTGACTTTTGGTATGGACTATCGGTTAGATCTGGTAAGAGATATGTGTTTGGGGGGTTGTTATGTCTAATTAAAGGACCATGCAAACGTTTGTTTAGAAGCCACTTCTATGACGAAACTATGAATGTAGAGTCATTGAATGCAAACAATAAAGTCACATACATGCAAAATTTGAGACATTTGGGATCATAGTTTGCTTTGTTATTTGGTAGAAAATGTATAAACCATAATTTTAATAACTTCAAAAACGCTCGATAAGTGAACATTAATCTTGATGGGGGGATTGGTCCACCTATCAAAACAATTAAAAATAATTTATGTATTGTTATTCAAGGCACTTGGCCAAGGTTTTAGGTATGACCCATTTACTTCGTAACAGCCACATGAATTGTGTTGCACCTTGTGTGTCTCTATGTGTACACATATGCATATTGCAGAGGCAACAGCTTCAGCCAGTGATTCTAGACTTCCCTTGCAACAGCCATTTCATCCTCCTCTTCCAGGAATGCCCCGGGGCACTTCTAGGTAAACATAGTCTATCCATTGTGACCAGAGCTTTTCCTCTGGGCCTCCTCCCAGGGGGACATACCCTGTACAGCTCACCAGAGAAGGCATTCTGTTCAGATGCCCATGTGTTCTCATCCTGCTTCTCTCAATGCAAAGGAGAAGCAACTCAACTGCAGACCCCAATAGTCTGCAATTCCACTGTCAATATTTCTGTGGCCCTAGGCATTACCGTAAATGTACTAAAAATAACATTGAACACTAACTTTCCCGGTCTCGATGTACTGTGATGTGCAGTTTGAGTGAGGGTTTTCATCTCTTGCCTCCAAACTGACTAGAGGCCAAGAGAGTACACAGTGCACATGAGTCTGCTTCTCCTATTTGCACATACTCCAGCAGCTATTCCAAGATAAAAGTTCTTTTTGACTTTGGTTAGAGATGTCAACGTCTCACATTCACTTTAGCAGAGTTAGCATAAACATCACTTATCTCTGCCTCACTGTTGCATGCAAGTAATGTCAATGCTGTGATTGGCTGCGTAATGTAATTGCATCCTATGCAATTAATCCTATGATTGACAGGATAACTGTCACTCACTAAGTTACACAACAAAATGATACGTAAAAAAGTTTTTATATAATTAATTTGCAGTGCATTCACTCCTCTAGATAGTTTTTTTACAAGTGCACAATTGTGCAATTGGAAATCTTAGAGTAGCGGTTGGGAACCTTTTTGACCCATAAACCATTTCTATTTTCAAATGTTATTCATTGTGCGCCATATTCAGAATATAAGAGTAAAAATGAGAGAATTGGATTTTTTTGGGGGTCATTTACCACTTTTAAAGTATTAAATGAATTCTGTTGAAAAAATGGTTACGCAATTGATAGTCAATGGAAATATGCAGGGAGAAAAGTCTAATGAAATAAAAAAGATGATTTAAATTAGAGGTAATGTCAGCGCCATTGTGCCGACGTGACATTCCTTTTGGTGCATTCGGGACTCGGCTCTGTCACCAGCGATTTAAATACATATTTTACCTCATAGGTTAGCAAAGAGCCACTCATCAGAAGAGCCACATATGGCTCCAGAGCCATAGTTTCCCTACCCGTGTCTTAGAAGGAACTAACCTCGGGGCAATTTACGGGGTTTCACCAGAGTACAATGCATGCTCTTAGGAAGTGGGAAGAAACCCTGAGAAAAACCACACAAACCCATGGAGAAGATGCAAACTCCACCCAGTGAGGACAGACCTGGGTTCGAACCATCAACTTAAGAACTGTGAAATTAACGCACTATCCACTCATCCAGCGGTCTGCCCACAAGATTTTTCAACAAATGCATATTCATTCATCTTTCAGGGTGACGCAGACTATCGAGGCTGACTGGGGGCGAATGGCAAATTCCAGCCCATGCGTAATGCCAATCAGTCTCTTACCTTTATTGTGTTGGGTTTTCAAACTTTTGGGGAAAGTCGTTTACAGTACAAGCATGAAACATCTTGACTCGATATTATTGACCCACGTGCAAATGTGCTCTAAATCTGCCAGATCGTGACAGCATCTCTCTTGTGTAACCTTCCTTCAGGTCATCCCACACATTTCAACTAGGCTGACCACTACAAAACGTTATTTTGTCATCACCATGTTGAATGGTGAGATTGCTCTTCATATATCAAAGTACAGTCTCAATGTCCTATGACATGAATTGCAAAAAAACATTCCTTGATCCTAGCACTTCTTGATTTACATAAAATGTTAGTCATGCAGAGAGTTGGTTTTAAACTGTTTGTAATCATAACCACAAAGTACCACAATCATTCCACATTTATCTAAATTTAGTCTTGAATTGTTCTTATTTTCTTGTTAGAAAAAAAAACTCTCTCATGCCACTCTAATAAATACATTTCACATTATGCAAACCACCCTCTTATCTAACATAAATTATTGATAGCATTTTTCACAGCATTGTTACAATCCTGAACGGAGAGCCCCAAAACATAAGCACCGGCAAACTTGTCATGTCGTCTTTCTGTTTATTGTGAGTTCTCCATGGGTGGGCGAAGGTGAAAGAGGAGCAGCGCAGACAATTCGTTTGACGTAGTGTGGAGGTCGATAACTGAGAGGCCTGTAGAGAGGTCCAAAGCAAAGGTACAAGTTGCATGGTCGTAATCGTGGTTGTGGTTGAGGTCATTATCATGATCCTGGTCATAAATGTGTGAAGTCGAAGATCAGGCAAAACAAAGCAAGAAGGTAGCATGGGAAGGTACTTAATAGTAAACTGTGTAAGATGATCCAGCGCCGTTGCCAGGCTCGGGGTGGCTTAAATGGTTCCTTGACAATGAATGAGCTGCATTTGGCAATGCTTGGCCCATCTGGTGCAGGACCTGTGATTGGCTGACAGGCGTAACCACCCACCTGTCTGGCCCTGGGCCTGACAAGCATAATTTACAAACATTTCTATATGAGGTAATATTATGCATAGTTTTCTTCAAACCCGCATTTAAATGCGTATTTTACCTCACAGGTTAGCGAAGAACCATATGCACCCATCAGACGAGCCACATATGGCTCCTGAGCCATAGGTTCCCTACCCCTTATATAAGGTAACACATTATCATTAGACTCAGTTGAACAATTGAAAGAAGAGTGGTTGCTTTCGGGGTGACTTGGGTGTTGGTGGGAGCCTTAACATGATGCCAAATGTTTATTTAGCTATTATGTGTGTTGTTGCCTCATTAGATTATAATGATTGTTTCAGTGTTGAGCTTGAGCTCTGCAGTAATTGCCACCTGCAACGGTAATTTTACACAATGGTGGATTGACAGAAACCACTGTTTATGCTCCTCACTGCATTGCCTCGGGTATGCAGGCAGAGGTGGCACCTGAAAGTATGAGTACCTGCCTATTTTCTCTATTTGACAGTTGGGATGCATGCACTGATGTGGATCAGTGTCTATGTAGAGACATTCTGCCAGGCTTTTCTATCAACAGTTTCATTCTTATCTTTGCAACCTCATGTAAGCAGAGCTGCAAATCAGTATGCAAGAAGGAATATTTGGGTTTTCTGGGAAAAAATGGAACAGTTAGGTGTGTATGTGCACAAGCATTAATGTTTGTTTGCATATTAAAGTACTGGTACAGCGAGGAGGGTTGTCAGCCTTGGTGGCATATGGTGTACATGCAGGTGTTGTGCCAGTTTCCAGCACTGGACTTGCTTGTGTGAGATTCTGTGTGTAGTTCCTCCTGTTGCACTCGGTTGACCATCTGCCCCATCTTCAAAGAGTCATACTAGCCCACGCATTTGAGAAATTAATTATTGAACAGCTTTTCCAATTGTTTCCTCCCCTGTGGTGGGACGGTCACAAACATCTGGATGAAATCCCTCAGAGTCTTACCATGATGTACCTGCACTAACCACTTTCCATTGTGCTGTCATTGCATTTAATAACCATGAATATCCGGTTAATTATTAAGTACTCTGTTTGTGGAAATACAATAACATAATTGTTTTAACATTTCCTAATAACTACATCTCTCATGATTTTCATTGTTAAAACAGCAATAACTCTACTACAATGTGTCCCCCAGCCATCATTAAATTAGCCTGACATTTATGCTTTGGACCTAGTGGAAAACCAGAGCAAAGGTTAAAAACACCAGACCACAATGGTATAAAAACGACATGCTTAAGACTAAGCTCCTATACTGCGACACATTAAAATGAAATGGAGGACTGGGTAACCAGTAAGAACATTATAATTAATCAAAAACACTGTGGGCATTGAATCACCACACGTTTGATCATCATATTAGTATTTTAGCATGGCATACATTATTTTCTTTATTAAAACAGCTGACACTTGAATTTAAATAGGCAATGACGCAATGCTTCGAAAACTCATGATGAAGGGAATGGGGGAGGAGAATAAGCAAGAAACACTCCTTCACTGCTATCCTCCTTCTTTGTCAGTCCACTGGGAAGTGAAGCTTAAGTACTTTGGAGCTGCAGTGTCTGTCTTTCACACATCAAACGATTTGTTTTATCCGGTTCATATTCTCCCCTTCCGACCCTGTGCAGCCTGATAAGGCTTTGATGATGAAACACAGAGGACATCCATTGCATTATATCTCTATTGGCATTCACATAGGTATGTAGGTGTCAATGTGTCTTCTGGCTGCCATGCCAAGAGACCTTATTCTTACCACCTGTGCCTTTTCGAGAAGCTGTGTCATCCTTTTGCAGCCCCCTTTCTCTTCATACGCTTTCATCTTTCACATTCCTTCATCCTTCATCCTAACTAGGATGACTGTACCCAAACGGACAAGATAATTAAGGAGAGCTCATTTTTTAACCACCACTGACAAGTTATTGCTGCTTTTTAAAATATATTTTTAATGAAATTAATTCCAACTTCAAGGTTATGTTTATCTGTGTCTCAATATTCATTATTCAATATTACATTGTTTGATGTTTATAATGCTCAAACCGATTGATTAACGTGATTTTATTGATTGAAATATGAACACATTGAAGGTAAGAAAAAAAAGATGTATTAAACAATCAGGGTGTTACCCCGGCTGGTGCCAAAAATTCGCTGGAGCACTCCCCCCGACACTTGTGGGGATATCCGTCATGGCAAATGAATGCATTCATTAATGAATAATATGAATTGAATGTTTAAAGGGAATAGGAAGATGTAAACGTCCATATGTTAGCACTAGATATTTATTCATAAATCCTCTCATCTCTCATCTCATTTCCCGAACCACTTTATCCTCGTTAGGGTCGCTGGGAGTGCTGGAACCTATCCCAGCTGACTTTGGGCCAGAGGCATGGGACACCCTGAATCGGTGGCCAGTCGATCACAGGGCACATGGAGACGGACAAGCACACACTCACACTCAAACACCAGGCCACTGTTTTATTTATATTCAATTATATATTAAAACATCTGAAAAGAAATAAACAAATACAGATACTTTTAAAGGTACCGTCAACACACAGCACATAACTTTCTTTAAAAGTGAACGGAATCATTATTGCAGATGTCATTTCATTAGCCATTTTAACTCTCTTTCAACGTCTCTCTTTCTCACTCTCTCTGTCTTTATCTCTCTCTCTCTCTCTCTCTCTCTCTCTCTCTCTCTCTCTCTCTCTCTCTCTCTCTCTCTCTATCGTAATTTTATTGTATTCAATTTTTTCATTTATAAAAATGCATGTTAAGATGGTGAAATATTAAAAGCTGTTAAAATGGTTAAGACCTGCTCCTATACCTAATATCACAATAAATTCAGATTCATCCTCCGGGAATGGTTTTTAATCTAACCAAGAAAATGATGTCCCGCACCTAGCACTGGAAAAAGCACCTCGTATGTCTCAAAGCTATCACTGTATGAGACACTACATCATGGCCATGAGTCAGACTCTAACTAAACCTGCATGGCCTGGAGCTGAACCATGTATCACCGCAGCAGCCTGGAAATATCCTAACCCTATATCCTTGCCACTCTTGTACTTGCTATGATGAACATTCAGTGTTGTCAGCATGCACAAAATCACAAAAAGTCTACACTTTACCTCCTTCCTGGAACACTGGCTCCCACCAGTGCTTCTAAAAAAAAAGAAACAGTCAAATTTACTTTCTAATATTTATGCATTACTTCCATTATACAACTGCAAAATTTCCATCCAGCTACTCCTCTCTTCCACCTGCTGTGTGCTCCATCAAATTGTCTTTGCCAGCATGACTGTTATAAACTATATTATCGGTCATGGGGTGAAAATTAAAAACAATCTAAAAAAGAAAAAATCAGGGACCTGGTAGGGACTATAATTTACCACTTTTGATTAATTTATTGCATGTCAGACACTGCAATCTCATAGCCCAATTCAAAAGCCCCAACATAATTTGTGTCATTCAAAGCATACATTTTGTTTGATTTATCAAATTAACCTTTAAAACTCCTACAATGCTGGACAGTGAAAATTTTAATTAAATATTATTTATTCATTTTACGTACCACTTATCCTCACAAGGGTACTGTAGTGTCCAAACAGCCTACAGCAAGGGTGGTTGAACCAAGCTTCAAGGTCCGCTGTGGGTACTGGATTTTGTTCCAACCGATCCAGCACAAACAGTTTAACCAATGAAATTTGTGCAGAAAACAAGAAGCACCTGAATGTAATCCACTGATTACATTTGTAGGACACCAGATTGGGGAAAAGGTGGCCTCTTTATGGGTTGGAATGAAAACCCACATCCACTGGGCCCTTTGTGAATAGTTTGCCCACCCCTGGCCAACAGCCTGTCTTCAGGATGTGAGTAGAAACCAGGGTACCCACAGAATACTCATGTAAACTCGACACAGTGAGGACCGACCTGGGCTAGAAGTAAGGAGGATGGATTTTGGTGAATAAAATACGGCTATATTCCTAATTAATATTTCAATTGTATGAGGTTATTTTTTATGCTTTTTTATGTGTCACAGCTGTTACTGCAGTAGAGGTTTTATAGACATAGAATAGTTTTTGAGGCTTGGATTGATTGAGAAAGCTGAAGGCGTCATTATGAAATTCACGGACCGCTGCTGAAAGTCACTGAAGAGAATGTTTTATGATATGTATTTGTTAACCATAGACAACTGAAGCCCGAGTTGAACCAAACTATATTGTTGTATGCTGTTGTCAAAAGGGGTATTGGTGGAAATAATTCATTCATTCAAGACTGCTAATGATAAAACTACTGACAAAATGAACAAAGAAGGTTTTCATGCAATATTAGTTCACTAGCAAAGCATGAGTAACATTTCAAATCCATTGAGGTGGTGGATTGAGACCAAAGAAATATTGTGTTGGTGTCCTAATATTTACGGTTCTGACTGAATATTCATCTCTTACAAAGGCACATTGTTTGTGTTTTTTTTTCGAATATAATAATTTTTTATTTTATGTGCTGCTTACTGCAAACATTTAGTAGCAAGAGGTATGGCGACCGGACAGCATAATTCGCAGAGTACTTCATGTTATTTGTGCAAAACAGCTGCTGTGAGGACCTCACCAGATGCTGACCTATTATGGTCAAGCTAAATCTCAATGAAATTGCCACGGCGATAATCTGCTTTTCCCTCTTGAAAGAGACCCTTAAACTTCTACAATCATTTAAATGACAATTAATGGTTAAGCTGGCAATTGTAACAATATCCCACAATGCTGAAAACCTCCTCTATGCTAGACAAAATAAAAGTCCAGCCTGAGGTTTTCAGACAGGATAGTTTTAGGCCCCATGAATAACAACTAGCCAAGGATAAAGCTGAGGCCCCACTCAAGTAGGTGTCAGGAAGTCAAGTGGGTTTGGTGTTATCTCTGCGTACTTTCAGCTGTCATTAGCATAGCTTTTCAGTCGGCACGGTGCATGGCCCACATTGGGAATAGAAAAGAGAAAGCCAATCTCCCTCTCTATTTTCCTCTTTGTCTTCTACTCTTCAGACCTTCTTTCTCCTTGCTCTCTAGTCCTCACTAATCCACTAAAGCCCAGGAGGGCCAAAAAGTTGTTGAGTTCTGAAGTGGCTTTTTGTCTTCTAGGATTTTGATGGAAAGGGGAAAGTCCACCTGCTCATGATAATTTGAAGACAGTTATGTGAATTATCGGTGGTTGGATAATGCAGATTCCTGCACATGAGTTGGCAGGTATAAAATAATATTCCCCTTGGAAATGAAGGAGAAAGTGCAGGAAATTTATTATGTCATTTTAAGACTGCATATACTATGTAATTTCTTTTTGGAATTGAGATTTAACAATCATTGACATTTCAAACAAGACTGTTGGAATTTAGGTATGCAAGGCCCGGGGAGATTTTTTCTTAATCTCAACAGGACGTTCAAAGTCATGTCAAACAGACAATAAAGAGAATAAAGATTCCATACCAACTGATATTCCAGATATATTGAAGATAGGATAATTATCCCAGTTAAGATTCATTGGGCCTATCAATTAATGAGTTAACACAAAGTATAATATGACTATATATAGTATGATGTTTGTATACCATACATGTGTGTATTTTGATGTTCTTTGCATCATCTAAGTTTGTCGTTTGACTAGACGACAATTTGGTTCCTCTTTCTTGGATCTTGTGTGTGCTGTACGTAGAACAACTCCCTTTTTTATAAATATATATTTTGCTCTCTATATGAATATATTAGTAATGTTTTGCTGGCTAAAAACAACTTTAAGCATTATATTCGATCAGTTGCTTAGTAGCATAGTAATTGATAATATACTAATAATTCAATGACTCATTTGAGAGTGGGGCAAAATAAAGCACCTGAGATACAATTGAGTAGATAGGGTATATAAATTAGATTTTATTCAATTAATGAAAAAGGCATCTTCTCTAATATGCTTTCTTGGGTAAATTGTTCTTTTGGAGAATTGCAACCAATGTAAAATGTACATTATTAGGATTTAATGACCAATTAAAATTAAAAGACATTTAATTGAATAGCATGAGTGGTAGGGATTAATCCTTCACTAAGTCCTTTTCTTTTGGGATAAAAGAACCTCAGCAAATAAAAACATTAGCATTGAAATCATATTTTATTGGGTGAAAATACTCTTTAACAATTCATTCCTTCATTTTCCATACCGTACATCTTCATCCCACATCTTGCTGTGCAAAGCATTTTACTATTCCTATTCCATATTGATTGTTCACCTTTAGATTTTTCTTGCCTCCTCAATAGGTTTTTAGATACATGGTCGATTTTAACTTTTGATGTCTTCTTGTAGTCTTTTTGTAGTAATATCCAGACACCCCAATGAGATCTAATGACTCCGAGTGCTCATAAATCACTTTGTCATTGAACCAAAGCCGAATTTAAGACACGGTTCTTAGCTAAAGTTCTTAGTGCATCACTTTAAAAAGATTCAGTTTCACCATTACATTGTTAGATAAATATTATGTGTTCCTAATTCCAGTTAGAATTTGGGAAATATACAGCAGGTGTATCGATTCACCAATGAGTTGAACACCATTCTTGGACTATTCCCATTTTTACCTCAAAATCTTATTTTCCACACCATTCCCTTTTCCTGTTCATGTCCCCCAAAAGTCGATGTTTTGACCTTTTAGAGCTTGCATAGACATATTAGTTGTGAAAAGAAATTGTGCAATGATGATAAGTCTTTCTGGAGATAAGACGTCTGCCGTATTAGTAAGATGATTAATTCATTATTTCGAGAGTTAAATTGAGTGGAGTTGTATGCAGACAGATGAAACCAATTGGTGAAGACTGTGGGTGGACACGTATGTCAGATTGGCGTACCATTATCTCCAATGAAGTAGGCAAGGGGAAAAATAGGATTAGTCTAATGGAAATATTCAGGAGGCATAAATAAATTGAATTCCAAATCTTATACAAATGTGCCAGAAACAAACACAGGATTAAAAAAAAAAACATAATATCCATTATTGTGATTTGTTTGAAAGGAACAACAGCTTAATAAGTGAAGAATGGTTCAGTGAATTTTCCCTTTGTCAATCTGAAAAGCACAAACTAACTTTGATTTCTCATCACAAGGAGGGATTTGTGATTTTTATATTGAAAGTGAACTGAACTGAAACTCTTATATCAGTCAAAACCAACATATTGCCTGTCTGTTTATCAAGTGCACCTTTTTTACATGACATCCATTTTCAATGTAGCATACATGGATTTATTTTGTTTAAGTCATATTATATTATATTGCAACCAGCCACCTGATGGTATTGTTCTTCACTCACCTGACTTCAGTCCAGGAAAGATTGGGATCCATTCCCACTTGGTGTTGGTGTGATTGTGAGTGTGAATGGTTGTTTGTCTCCCTGTGTGCACTAGTACAGCTTACTGGCGTCCAGTCTAGGGTGTAGTCTCCCTTTCGCCTGAATTCAGCTTCAATAAGCTCCAACAACCCCCACAATCCTTATCGAATGATGAATTAATTGTATTGCAAACCTAATTGGGCAAAAAGTGAGATTGAAAACATGCCTGATGAGTCTAATTCCATTGAAGAATGATTTGACGGGGATAAACAGGATAATAGTACTATTTGCAGTGTATCGCTGGTAGTTTCCGACTAAACTACCCAACCTACTGCCAACAGCAGGAATAGATACCACACCTTTCCAGACTGTAGTCAGGTCACAAGACAACTCTTATTCAGTATTGTGCAAAGGATTCTAGTAGTTGAAAATATAAAGTATGCATGGTGGCACTATATCTTGCTTTTGCTGAACTATGTCTCTCAAAAATTATCAATGGAATATATTGTCAAATATTAATTTGAAAATACCATTTCCAAAGGATGAACTGAAATACAACATTCTTTACACATTGCAATCGTAACGTTTCTTAATAAAATCTCTTTGAAATGACAAATGCAGAACTACTTGGCTACTGTTAGCTTCTTTTTGAAAGAAGCCTTGAGATTAAGCATGTAAGGAAACTGATAAACAATGTTCATGTCTAACCAGCTGTAGAGAGAATAATTGAACAGAGCAATATAAAAGCAAATCTAAAGGAATACATATTGAATATGTTGTTTTCAAACTAATTCTTTCATGGTTCTATGGTTTCTGTTGACTTGAAAGAAAGATTGGTACGATTCCATTCAAAGAAGAAAATGAGTGGGTCTTTTAGGTTAATGGAGTAGGCAATGTAGTCGTTTCAAAGACACAATTCTGAAGGTGAAATGTCCATGTGAGGCTCAGTAAAGTAATTAACTAAACTTCAATATTTAGTTTTCTTTTCCAATCAAAAATCCAATTTTGGGGTTTGCAACACCCCATTATAGGTCAATCACAGTGTATTAGATAAATTATCAAATACCTTTTAATTCTTGATAAATTTCTCATACAGTCGTTGCTGCAACCTGATGGACTAAAACTGCAATTTAGTCAATTGTTCCATAGAAAGTGCTCCATTATATTTACATGTGATTTATTTATTCACACCAAAGTGTTTGTTGTTGTTTTTTTTTAACTCCAAACTATTCCAACTGCCCTTGTTTGCTGTGTCAACTTTTCTCCACAGACAGTATAAAAGCTGTCTTCTGAACCTGCGCCATTTGTTCCTCCCGACACAATCCAAATGGAAAAAGAAAATATCAAGGTCACATTTCATCAAGTGATGTTGTGTGGTATACGTATATCTCCCTTAAGACACCTTGATACGTTTTTTATGGGGAATTTTCGCTCTTATGGTACAATAGTTTGTCAATCAGTAAGTAGCTGTTAGTGGATATGTCTACAGAAGCATAAAGTGTGTATTAGTGTATACCTTTTTGTTCACTTCTGATGTACAATATAATAAATTGAAGCACCATGGAGATTGATCGATTGATGGTCAAACCTATTGATTTACAATGTTGTGTACAGGTGCTGAGGGAAAGTGTATATCACTGTTCTAATGGATTATATTTATGGTATTTTTTCTTGCTTTTAATACATATCTTCCCAGTGGATGCAATTAACATTTTCTGACATTCAAATGAGCACTTTTATCATCCTCTCTGACTTCATAATCAGTGAGGCTTAAAAAAGCAATAAGATTTCCCATCTGTAAAAAGATCCCTCAAAAGACTCAAACACTGAAATGTCAGGTTTACGGTCTGACAAGTTAATGATAAACACAACGGTTATCTCAAAACATTTAAATTTGATTTTTTTTTTGCATTTCCTCACTTGCTTCAGTTTCTCCCTTGACATGTACTGGCACAATCAGTGCCAACTGCAAAGTCAATATTTTGCAGTCATCTAAATTTAAAACATGCATTGATTTCCCGAGTAGCTTATCCTCACAAGGTTTTCGAGGGGTGCTGGAGCCTGTTCCAATTAACTGTGGGCACGAAGTGGTGGACACCTTGAATCGGTGGCCAGTCAATTGCAGGGCACAAGGAGATGGACAGCTATTAGTGCTCACACTCATACCCAGGGGCAATATAGAGTGTTCAACCAACCTACCATGCATTTATTTGGGATGTGGGAAGAAAACAGAGTACCTGGACAAAACCCACACAAGCCCGGGGAGAACATGCATACTGCTCACAATGAGGACCCACCTGGCTTAAAATCCTCCGCCCCACAACTGTCAAGCCGATGCAGTGAGTACACCAGAATTTTAAAAAAACCCTCAAATCTCATTGTCATTGGTGAAATGTGTTTATATTAATAGCGGACCTAAGCGCACATAAGAATTAGCATGCAAACTACGGTATACGGGTCATTAATGTGACGGGTCCCTGCCAGAGGGGGCGCAGTGGCAGCATTAACCCCTATCCTTGACAACTATAAAAGGTATAACACACATTGTTATAATGAGGGCCTGACCAGCAGTGTCCTTCAGTATTCTTATCAAGAAGGGAACGAAATAAACACAAATTGTGAGAGAGAGCAAAGTAATTAGGTTATTCTTATTTTGCTTTACTGTGAACAAATCATATTAAATGTGAAAACGTTGGATGGTTGGAACAATGCAAGTTCACCAAAATGGCGAGGGGCTGGGGACAACACCCTGAATCGGCGGCCAAACAATCGCAGGGTACAAGGAGACGGCAACCATGCACACTTACACCCATACCAATCAGCCTGCCATGCACATATTTGGAATATGGGAGCAAACCGGCATGCCCAGACGAAACCCACGTAGGCCCAGGGAGAATGCGGAAACTCCACACAGTTGGACATGACCTGGATCTGAACCCAGGACCCAAGAGCTGTGAGGCTGATGTGCTAGCCACTCGCACCACCCAGCCAACCGCAAAGGAAAATTAAGTAATTAATTGTTAAAACTAATGTAATCCGTAAAATCATATTGTTTAATCTCAGATTTTCTATAAAAACATGTTTGACAAGTTCTAGTTTTAAAGTACCACCCTATTTTTCCTAGAGGTATGGTTCTGTTGATGAAAGGGCATCCTTTAGAAACCAAAGGAAATATGGTCCAATTATTTAGTTGTTTGGACCTCTTTCTATAACCAAATGTTAAAATGAGTGGTTTCGTATTTGTGTACCTTAATTTTTGCAATGGACAGAATAGTTAATTTTTTAAAAGGTAAAAATACTCATTCATTTCAACTCTGCCTCGTGGAATGGTTCATTTTACCTTCCACCTCATGAATTATTCTGTCTATTTACCCCATCAATATTCATTATTTGAATCCTATAGTTTTACTAAAATTGCAGTAAAAAGAAGTCTGCTTAATAAAATGAGGGTCTCATTTAATGTGTTTGTCTTGCCTTGTTTGATATCTTTTATGTATCTTTTTGCGTTATATCTGTATATTTATTTATAGGTGTGCACACTCCTGAGTTGATTGGTATGCTGTGCTCCAAAACCAATTTAGTTGTTTCATGCCATGCAATAAACCATCGATGGGTGAGCTCACAAACTCTCAGTCTCAAGACAGATAATAAAACCACAAGGTCAGCAAGCCATACTTGACATCCTAAGTATTTGTCAATGGTGTTTCATTTTTACGCTGATGAAAACAGAGGAGTTTTTGTTGTTAACTGTCACTTTTCAGGTCATCCAGTCAATCCACTCGGTAGGTTACAGTAAGAATTCCTCTTTTGCCTCAGATCTTTTTGCCATTCAGCTTTATGTTTAATGTATCGCTCTTTTCTCAGTATTTCACTTGAATGACTATCTTCTTGGTTTCACAGAAGATTTGCTTTGCTTTTGGATGTACTCTCTCAGAATATGTATTGTGCCTCTGCTAAATTTAATCATATTAAGTAGTTAACCATTCCACTATTGAGTAAGCCTTAGCGCTTTGGTTTTTATTCTTTTTTTTCTGATCATCTAGCCAAGCAGCAGAGGGGAAGCAGAGAAAAAGAATGCTTTACAGAGATACAATTCACAAGAGAAAAATTGCAAAAAAATGGGGAAATGGGATTGCTAAATTCATGCCACATTTAAGTATTCATGTTTAAACCTCCAATGTTAAACGTACATTGTATTACTTTACCTATATTACAAAATGTACTATGAAAAAATTGAATTTAAATTTGGGTAAGTGATTATATTTGATGTATTATTTATTTCATGGTCTAAGAATACAGTTCATACAATTTCCCCCACCTAATTTCGCTAAAACCTACAATATTAGCCCTTCACCATTGTTTTTATGTTTCACAAAGCTAACTGTATATTATTCAGTGTCAAGAAATAAAAGGTATTTCCTGCAAACACTAAGTTGTACTGGGGGAATTTACATAAATGCTGCTATACAGAAGATGTTCTGAAAAGCATAAAGCAAAAATTATTATTCATTTTTGGTAACACAAATCTTCATAGTAGTCGTGGGGGGTGCTTGAGCCTATCCCAGCCAACTATGGGCAACCTGAATTTTTTGCCAGCCAGTCGTAGGACACAAGAAGATGGACAACTTAGAGCAAAAAATACAAATAATCTTCTTCAGTCTTTTTTTTTTTTTATCAAAGTGGATCTAAATCATCTGGCGTCATAATAGTAGAAGAGCATGAAAATGAATGAATGAAAAGTTCCATTTTGGAATGGATAACTGGACAGTACTTGTGTTTTGATCCACACTGCATTAGCGAATCGCGGACAGCCTTAACTTGAACTGTACATGAACTTAAGCTGTAGGAGTTCAGGCTACATTACAATTTAATTCAGTTCTGTTTCTGCGGAACACTCCAAATAGACTCCCTGGGTATGAATGTGAGCATGCACAGTTGTTTGTGCCTGGTAATTAGCTGGCAACCAGTTCATGTAGCATTCCTACTGCCCACTGTTAGCTGGGACAGGCTCCAGCATTGCTGGAACACTTGTGATGCATTTGTAAATCTGCCACTAACGTTAGTGTCTCAAAAGCCATGAACTTCACCACATGTCACTTAGTGCCTGGTCAGATAAAAGAGGACAATTCATTTCAAGGTCAGAAAATAATTGCAGGTATATGCATGAACAACTAGTGATTAGATGAAATAAAGGATTTATATTTATCTTATTTTATTTTATTGTTGCTCTGCCTTTTCATACTTGGAGAGAAATACTTCTATGTTTCCCTTTTATACTCTTACTACTAGGTAAATGCCACCCTGAAGCCAGTGGTAGTTTGTATTCACTCTGACCAGCAATATTTCTTCAAATGAAAAACAATTCCTCCATCTTCAACTATCAAATTAATCAAATATGTAACATGTTTACTTTAAAATGTTTATTTTATTCGATTAAATTAATGTCACCTTATTGCTGTTTGATCATCAATATTGTGGTTTGGTTTTCAGCATATTTATGAGTTTTTTTATCAGCATTTTTGTTTGAATAATTGTTGAGAATTTAGTTATGGCTCATTTTCCACAATTTACTTCTGGTTCAGGAAAGAGGTGCTGGTTATAGGTTATAGGTGAGGGCTCAGTTTTCGAGGAGTCAAAATCTAAGCATTATTTCTTTGGGCCAGTAGAAAAATGTTGTTTAAAAGTCTGGCATATTTGAATTTATATAATCTTTTTGCATGTCAGCGGACATTGCTCAAATAGCAGGCCACTCAAGTGCTAAATGTCAACCTTACTTGTTATGACATGGAAAAAGGATGCTAATTAGTCTATGTAGTTTCCTATGTGTACACAAATTATCTACCATGCCAGTGAAGTTTTGCAAAGTTGTCACATTGGGAGACATACATTTTCGACAATACTCTTACTACCACAACAGTGAGACTTGGCAAGCACATTCTCGGTCAGAACCATCCGTCTCTTGACCACGTGTTTGGCATACTTTTCTCCCTCCTGTATATCAGCAATTGCTTTAGAACAACAAGAACTTGGATCATGTTGAAGTTGGTCCCACTGTTGTGTCGCCATAGTCCCTTAGGGAAACATTTTACCCACAACTCAGTTATCTCAGGAAGTAACACTTGAAATTGTGTGGGTCGTTGGCATAATTTTATCTGGCATAAATACTCCTACTGTATTCTTCAGACTGTACGTCACACTAGCTAAAAATGACAAATGACAGGAAAAAACAAACATAATTTGCATTGAGGTATAATTTGCATTTTGTGGCAATTTTTTTAAATATAATTCAAAACTTAGAATAGCATAGGTCACGTCCATCTGTGTGGAGTTTGCATGTTCTTCCCAGAGTCATCTGGGATAGGCTCCAGCACCCCCGCGACCCTAATGAGGATGAAGCAGTTCAGAAAATGAGATGAGATGAGAGATGAGAATAGACATGTCACATTCATATTGTAGGATGAAGAAAACAACCTTGATATCTAGCTCGTGGCCTGCCCTGGTGTCACCTAGCACACGGTGACTTTTTAAAGATTTATCCATCAACATATACTGTTTACCCTTTTTGTCTCCGGGCTCTGTCAGTGTGTAAGCTATTGTAACAAATTGTTTTTTAATGTTTAAATTGTGATTTACTATTTTCCCTAAATGCGCCGTCAGAATGAGCAGAGGCAGGGACGACAACAGACGTTTAGACGGAAGTTTTCCGTATTGTTTGCATTCGTGTTGTTTTCGAAATACAAACAAATTATTAAAGACCTGACAATGCTGATAACTCATTTGTCGATGTTACAATATATATTAACATTGCTCCTCTCCGCACTCAGTTAGTATCCATCCATTCTGCAGTTCAGGTCACTTTACACCCGCCATACTTAGGCAATATGCTGAAAGAAGAACATAGCCTTGGAACTTGGTCTTGGAACCTATTTACTGTTATAATTCTTTATGTATCCCTATACAAAAAGTCCCCCCACTGGCAATGTAAATTATCTACACAGGCCTTGAGCGTCTTCTTGCTGTTCATTGACTGAAAAAATAACAAGTGGAATAATATCATAATGCGTGGAAATTTTCACACATTAGTTAGACCTGAGAAGAAGTCGCACACTTGGGCTAACTTTTGAAAAAGGGGATTTACATTCTGTAAAATACAGCACTTTGAATGCAAAAGTACACGTTGTACCTTTTAAGCATAGCTTGGCAACTGTTAATTGTTAAAAAAAAACATTTAACACAGCTTTTATTTGCAGTTGAGTATTGACCAAATTAAGCATTCAATTATCTTCTACAGCTAAGATTTAGACCACATTTGTTATGTCTTTTATGTTAAGATTTTACGACTGATTTTTGTTTGACATCATACTTGAACTTTGAACTGGTTGGGGATTTTGTAGTAAAAATATACCACATTTTTCTACATGCCATTCAGATGATGAAATTGGCATGCTGATTTGTGCTTTTCTGTATCTGTAGGTGTAATAAATCAAATAATCAGTTTCGGCAAGTCAACAGAAATCATTAGAGACCATTTTCCCCTTTTAAATCTTTCTATGCTAAATCATAAATGACAGAAATACGCTGAGACATGGCATTAGTGTGGAATTTTAGGATTAGCCAGGATTTAACTAATCCTTCCAGAGAAGGAAGGATTTGAGGCAGGATACTAGAGGACAGGTTCAAAAGTAGGGGTAAAATATGGAGACCAGTCAGCCAAATGCACAGAAAGGTAAGAAAACATATGTCAATGTCGGATCAGCATTTGGGATGAATATGGTTTGGGGAAGGAGTGAAGGAAACATTCACTTTTGTTTTAATCCTGCAAAAAGGACCCTCCTAATCCCTTGTTGTGAACATCACAGAGACACTTTGGTGTTTTTTGTTAGTTATGGTAATCCCTGGTTTTGCACTTCTTAAATCCTGGGTGGTACATCATTGATACTGTTTTATGTCCAATAGATTTCTGAAACCAGAGGATTCAAGGTCACAATCAATTACTGGCACTAATATGTCAACTCCTCTGTTAATCGTGATGGACACCAAGGTGCAAAACCATCCACACATTAGATGGAACCTATCCCAAGTGGTTCCGACCAAGAGACAGGTACACCCAGGATACATCACAATTCAATCACATGACTGATAAAGCAAAAGACCATCAATCACACTTCAGGAGTTAATTTTGGCATCCTCATTGAACCTATCATGGAGTTTGAACCTGAAAGAAACAGCCGTAGGGCACACAGAGAGACAAGCGAGCATCCGCAATCATATTCATACTGCCACCAGCTGGAATCGAGCCCGTGCCTGACCACTGTACGAGCCGGCATAAAGTATATTGTATGTTGTAGTTCTTTTTACATACAGGCCTCCTATGTGTGGGATGGGTGGCAGTTTACTGAATTTGATAAATTATATTTTGCTGAGCCACAACACAAATTATTTTTTATTGTAAAATACACTAAAAATGTTGAAAAGATAAAATAAAGTGTTAATCCCATTTCGCTTTTGGTGATAATTCTACAGTATTACTACAAAGTGATGTAAGGAAGAGGGTTCTTTGTGTACCTCTTCGGTTGAAGAAGATTTTTTTTCCTCAAGAAATGTAATAATTTTATCAAAAATAGTTTAATACTTTTTGTGTAGGAGATAGGAACTGTTGGGGTCCATGATCACAGGAAGATCCTAAGTGAATTGAAGATTATTCCGGGCAAGGTGTCCCATAGTTCGTGGTCACCGAGCAGAACACCAGTGGTGGAAAACACAGGTCCTCGTACGATTTCAATACTTATGGGTCTGTGTGAGTCTTGATTGTTTATTTTTCAATACTACTATAATTTAATCAGTCTGTAAAAATCAGTGTAAGTGGGCCTATAAAATATTTAAAAAATAATCCAAATGATATTTTTACTCCTCACAAAGACGGTCTTATTTTGCTTTTGTTGGTGTCTTAAAGTTATAATAACATTAGGTCATAGTATGGATTTGTGGCATTTAGCTGCTAGAGGAAGTTGGAGAGTTTTAAAGAGCAACACATCATTGCTTCTGAACTTAACTGAGGTTGTAAGTAGGTGTGATAACACTGATTGTTGTCATCATAAAGCCACAGGGCCAGGAAATGCTTCATTGTTGTTAGTATTAACAATAAAAGACCAAATTGTTGTGTGAATCTAGCTGAGCTTCAGTAAGAAAACCTAGTGTATTCAAAAATTAAATTTAATTATCCAACAATTTCTAATTTTTACCAATTGATATGAAAAAATTCAAGAGGATAATGATACTTTATGTTTGCCCTCACCATTAAAAAAACATTTTAAGAGGTTGTTGCTTCTTTGGACTGTGAGAAATTTGAGGCCAGACCTACAGGCTGTCGAGGGTCTAGATCAGTATTTGACAACAACTAACCTGGTGTGCTGTGAAAGATGGTCAGGTGTGGTGCAGTAAATTACAAGAAGCTAGTAATACATCAGCATTAACATTTGGTGACAGGCTGCTATGAACATTTTAATTTTGGATTAATTTGGGGGGTTTATTTGATTAGTGGTGATGAAACTTTGATGAGAATGACTTTTAGACCACTTCTTTTTCCTAAGCACATCTGGAAGAGTCTCCAACACCCCTGATACCACGTGTGGCGAATAAGAAGAGAAAATTGATACATGGGTGTTTGTTTGTTTGTTTTTAGTTTTTTGTCAATAGAATATTTTAACTAATATTAACGAAAAAAGCTCATAATTTATACAAATTGGTAATTGTTAACGTTTAGTTATTCATTCACCTGTCAGCTGTGCAGCAAGCGTGAGATACACGTTCGGTGGCGGTATAATTCTGAGTCCAATTGGATGTCTGTCACTCAGTGTGCCCTACGGCTGACTGGTGACCAGTCTAGTGTGCCTTTTGCCTTAAGTCAGAAACCCTTGCAAGGATGAGGGTGATGAATGAATGAATAAATACATGACAATCAAACTTTTCTCAGCTTGAATCACTACGAGCAACCACAAAATAAGTGTTACGTAGGGTACTTGTGTTCAGGGATGTGTGTGGGTCTGTCTGTCTGTTCATTTTCCAAACCACTTATCCTCACAAGGGTCGCTGGATCCTACCCCAGCCAAATATGGGGACACCCTAGACTGGAGTAATGGCCAACAAATCGAAGGGCACAATGAGACGTACAATCATTCACACTCATACCTCTGGGGCTATTTAGACCAACCAGTCTAGACTGCAATTATGGAGGATGTGGGAGGAAACCGGAGTACCCGGGGAAAACCCACCCAAGCCAGGGGAGAACATGAAAACTCCATATCCGAAATAATAAAAACAAATGTCATAAATTGCTTCAAAATAACTGGATAAACTATGCTAAAAAATGTGCTTAAAATATGTACCTAAAGATGTGCCTCTTAAAAGTTGAGAGAAATTAACCTAATGATTGTAATTACATCAATATTTGTCATCTCTGTTTAGTGATATCTTCTTTAAAGTGACAGTACAGTAAAGTCATCATTTTATTTGGGTTTTTAAAAAAGCATTATAACAAAAAGGATAACTATATTTAACACGCCTGCAAAATGAGGACAACAATGATGTATGTAGGCATGTCTGCTGACTAACCACAATCGGGCGATTCGACGAAGGTCTACTTGTTACCATAGCTTGTTACAACGTGAATGACACTTTGTCTTGTAGTTTTTCATGTCTACTGAAGTCAGCGACCCTGCCAGCGAGGCCATGTGAATATGAGTTGTACTATCTTTTTCCTTTTGTCTTTGACTTCAGTAGTAGGGATTTGATTCCCACTCAGTAGGGATGCTGTCCCAATTGCTGTCTGTTGCTACGTGTTCTCTAAAACTGACAACGGACGCCCTATTGCAGGACATGGACAACCATACACTCACATTAATACCTAGGGGCAATTTAGAGTGTGAGGAAACCAGAGTACCAAGAGAAAACCAATGCAGTAATGGGAAGAACATGCAAGCTTTACACAGGTAGACCGACCTGGATTTGAACCCAGGTCCCCTGAGCTGTGAGGCCGACGTGCTAACCACTCAAGTACCCATTAGAAAAACAATGGAAAACAAAATGAGACAAGCATAATCTAATATCTATACATGCTTTCAAATTCCATCTCAGCCCATTCAGTAATTGATAATATATTTCACACACTGCAGGCTTATTTAATAATATTTGAGGGATTGAGGGTAGAAGGAGAATACTCCAGAAAGCAGGCAGTGTTAAAGAGAGGTGAGAGATGAAAGTAAATCGAGATAGCTCTCAAATACTTTTCCTTACTCTCTGCTGAGATTTTGGTGCAATATGTATGATTTTGAGTGCACAAAGAATAAGGAATACTTTCAGATTGATCTGAAATATTGTTTGAGACCTCCACGTTTTGGCCAATTTCAAAGAACTTTCATCAGTGAAAAATGGAAATGAATGGAAAACATTCAGTGGTTACATGATGTATATATATACTTGTATAATGACAATAAAATGATTCAATTCAACTGAAAGAAAATAATAGAATAGAATGCCAGCCTGAATTGTTGTCCCAGTCCAAATCTACACATAACCTCACTTATGCTAAAAGAGAGATTTATATTCATTTCATCTTTCATACGTGTCCTCTTCTGGGGTTTCTGGAGATTATCCCAGTGGTCTTCTGGTGAAAGGCAGACAACACCCTAGACTGGACGCCAGTCAATCGTAGGGCACAGAGCAAAACGGACGACCATTCACACTTCCAATCTAACCACCACTAGTGGGAATCGAGCCTCCAACTGCCCACACCAAAGTCAGGTGAGTGTACCGCTACATTATCAGGGACTGAGACTTTCCTAGATGTAGGCATTTTCTGCTACTGATGTTTGTTGAGATCAAATCAGGATCCAGTTTATTACTCTTCTTTCCTAACTTTCATTGTTGAAGTAGTCCTAATGCTGGCTTTGATGCTCTTGTTCTGCCTTTATGCCTAAATAGGCACCATGCCAGGACAATTGGTTGAAGTTCGTATATAAATGACCAAAAGAGGCCTACTCATAAGTGCACATAATGACCTGTGGTCTCATGTGCGCGCCTGTTTGTATTTGCCGGCATGGCTCTGCTTGTGTTTTTATGTGTATTTATCTGTGCATATGGGTGTGCTTGATAATGATGTCTATGAATTATGCATGTGGTGTGATGCTTTTCATTCAATTTCTCCTCTTCTAACCCCCAAACACCATTACAGAGGCGGGTCTCTGGGCATTTGGCTGTAAATAAACTCTAAACTAATAGACTCAAGACAACTCTGGGCAACACCAGTCTAAAAAGCACTCACTTGAGAGGGAGCATAACAAATTGCCTGAAGGCAGCCCTGTTTTCAGGTCAGTTCTTGTACATTACTTTTGACTGACAGGGGCAACAGTGAGGTTGGGAACTAACGTGAAATCAGTAAAGGCCTTGTTTTGCTGTTGTTCAAAGATAAGTACCTGAATCTTGAAGAACACAAAAGTGATATAATGTCACTATTTACAAATGTTCCAGTGAGGATAATTGGTGATGGATCGGTTGGTGCAATCATGGGTCGGTAGAAGGAAAGATGGATGGATTACCGTGATGTAGAAGCAACGTTTTACATGTATGTATAATTTTCATTTATTATCATTGCTTAATAGTTCAGTGATGAGGAGATCTCTAGTTTGCTAAGTGCTGGAGGATGCAGGGTGAGTAGGTATATTGCCTTACATGACTGGCCATATCTCCAATGTTTATGATCTGTAACCTTGTTCTCTTTCATCACATGCTGTTTGTGACAAGGGCTCAGAGCGCTGTTGAACTGCCCTTACCCCACTTTCTCTGTCTCTCTTTCCCATCACCTCTCTTTTGCCTCGCCATCCATCGCTCTATACTCACTCGTTCCTTGTCTGCTCTGTTGCTCACCAACAGCCCCTAGGCACCTCTTTAGGGTCTTTGGTGACTAGTTCTGCACTTGTGACATTGAAAGTGTGTATGTCTGTTTGTATCTGCATTGGTTGCTTGAGTGCTCAGTGCATAAATCCCGATCTGTGGTGTGACCTTGAATGTAGAGCCACTTACTTTAAAGGTGAAATTTCATCTCTTTAAAAAGAATTAACAAATTATTTAATTACTTTTTAAAATTATTATTTTACATAAAATGCCTTTTGTTAGATTTGCCAGGCGATGTGAAAATGTGTGTTGAGAAATATATATATATATATATATATATATATATATATATATATATATATATATATATATATATATATATATATATATATATATATATATATATATATATATATATATATATATATATATATATATATATATATATATATATATATATATATATATATATATATATATATATATATTGGCGTCAATAAAAAATAATTAAAATGTGCGTGCTCCGTTTACAAGCATCCTACAAGGATGAGCTTAATGAAAGTTTGTATGTATGTCAGAAGTAGTGACTGTTCTGATGTGTCATGATAAAGTAAAGTGATGGTCAATTAATCTTGTCATAGCACTGAAATGAAAAAAAGTTGACATATGAAACATGGTTCATCACTAGCCTACAGCTCACATAAAACTCTGACCTTCATTCAATTTGTACAGTAGTTTATGTATGAACAAGCAGGTAAATGTCATCATGGCAATCATAAGCTCTGTAATATAATTCCAGGAAACAGGAAGTTTAATATAAGATAGAAATTGTAAAGCACAAATATATATTTTTTAATATATATACATAATATTATTATTATTTTTCAAAACTGGGTGTGGGGGGGGGGGGGGTATATAGATGAGAGATTGCAATTTATTTATGCGGATTATTGCCACATGTGGGCAGGAATTCCCAAGAACACTATTTGTATACAAACATTAAACAGTCAATTTCCTACCTCCCCTTCAAATCATAAATAACTGAGAAGTTTTGTTCGCGTCTTTGATTTCTTGTTTGTGTAACATTACCTGAATTGTTTTCTTCTCATCAATCCAAACTTTTCAAGTGTTGCAAAAAAACTAAATAGCCATAAATATAAGAGATAGGCTGTTTGCCAGTAGCTTATCCCACACAAAATATACAAACAATTGCATTAACTTAGACACCTCCACACCCATGTAGAGAGAATAAATTATTTTGTCCTTATGGTTCATTTAAATGGCATTTTGTTTACATTATGAAATTTGCTAAGGGCTTTTTTTACTACTCTTGTGTCTACATTACAAATTATGGGCTACATATCGTGCAGCATTCTGTGTAGCACTGTCTTTTTTCCATTATTCCTCAACAAATAAGATGTAGGGAGATATTGCAATCTCCTGGTAAATGAATGGTGCATTGCCATATGTGAAGGTTCTACAGATCAAAAGAGTTAAATATTTATCAGATATCGACAGTCAGCTGGTATGCATTGTATGGATCTTAAACACATAAATAATAAATCATGATGAAGGAGAGATGAATGGGTGGTAGATGAATAGATTTACAAAATTAAATTTGTTGTAGTTAGAAGGAAATATAAATAAATGACCTTTTCACACCCTGACAAATAAAGGCATTGGTGATTAAATTGATTTGACAAAAAGCTTAGAGTCAGTCCTTAAAATCAAGGTCATTTTTGATTGTGTTACTGTCATTTTGGAGTAAGTGGACTAATTTCATGCAGAATTGCTCTAAACCAACTCAATTTGACAATCATGAACATTGTCATTGCTAAGCCAAAACAATCTATGGCAGTTTTGGGTCACATCAAATGTTCCATTCAAAGTGACATTTTAAAACAATTTTTATTCCATAAATTCAACAAATAACAACAAAGCAACATTCTTGCCAATAGATAGGTGAAGTTGAAATATGAATACTGGCTCACAGACACACCAATTCACCAAATGTAATTAAATTTAGAAAACCGATACTTTCATTACTAAAATTGTATACAGTAAAACCTGGAATGAAATTGGCTTTTTGTCAGAGGTCAGCAAAAAGTTATATTATTATCTTATATTATATATATATATATATATATATATATATATATATATATATATATATATATATATATATATATATATATATATATATATATATATATATATATATATATATATATATATATATATATATATATATATATATATATATATATATATATATATATATATATATACATTATTTTTTTAATTTAGTGAGGTTATTATTGAATATTGTTAATGTGTCGCAGCTATAGATGCAGTTTTTATGGCCAAAAATAGATCGATGGTTGGAATGAAGGCGTCGCCAAAAAATGTACGGACCACCGCTATTAAATACAAACACTGGAGATTAAATACAAACACTAATGTGCCTGACAATGCACATAGAAAGAAACAGAGATGGTACGAACAAATTGTATATGATAGGTTATGTTATATGAATAGAATCATATAGTAGTTCACACTGCCTTGATATTTTATTATTCCAAAGACCTGTTCTGGAGGAAAAAAAGCACAAAGCAAGGGGTGTCTTAATGTTTCAAAACATTACAGATACTGATGCTCTCTCAAGAGAATCTGGGATTTCATGAAATAATTGAGCACATAACCGCGTATGCCTAAACAAGCCAGGGCTCATCTCGAGCAAAAGAGAGGGGGAGTAGATGAGTGTGGACTCATCCAGTTGAGTTTTATTACATTTGTATGGATATATATGTGATTTAATGTGGATTATGCCTGAGTGTCTTGTTATCAAAGGATTTGAATGCTTAAGATTATTTTTGAATATACAGTACATTTCACTTACACAGAGTTCTAATGAGACTCCTGCGTATTCATTGACTACTATGACTGTTGTGGCAGTGTGCTTAAAAATCCCTGACTCCATACAATACATGCTTCACTTCTCTTTATGCTATAATGATTTTATCTGTTTGCATTGTAGTTTTCAATGATGACCATTACTAACTAAATAATGCCAGAGGGAAAAAAGGTGATGCATAATGTATTTATAGTATTGTATGAAGCTTTTGATACATTTGCATATTCAATCAGTGACAAATCAAGGAAATGACTAAGGGACCATTTGCACAGAAACTGCCACACCAATCCACATTGATTGTGTTGCGGATTGGCCTCACGTTACCACGGCAACAGTGGAAGTATAAAACAAAAACGCAAACTTTCAGAGCCTCGCTGCCCTGTGAATGGAAAAAAAAGGCAGTGGACTCACTTCCTCCAATGGCATGACCACATGCTTCATCTCTTTTTTGGCATGTACAGTGGCCACCAATTGGAACTCCTTTCCCTGCGTGTATGTTGCAAGATTTGCTTTTATTCTTTTTTATTTGATAGCATGAACTACATAACATCAGGGGAGAAATATTTAATATAAAGTTGTGGTCAAAAGTTTACATACACCTGTGAAGAACATAATGTCATGGCTCAAATATGATTTTTCTCTGATAGAGTGATTGGAATAGATACTTCTTCATGAAAAAACATTCATGAAGTTTTGGTTCTTTTTTTTAACAGTCAATCACAGTGTAAAGGAGACAAACAACCGTTTACGCTCACACTCATACCTAGCGGAAATCTAGAGTGTCCAATCAGCCTAAAAGTTGTGCTCACACTGTGCTTAACTGTTTCATAAAACAATAAAATCAAGTTGAAGAGAGAATACATCTCTTGCCTATGTTTCTTGCGCTGCTTCACTTGAAAATTGTACCTTGATCCAATTCTCTTAAATTCCATTTGGAATCTCGTACCCCCAAGACCTCTCTTTCTTATGCATTCTGCTTCACCTTTTGCATCCATTGAATCAAATGGAATACATAAAAATGGAAAGCACAGCAGGCAATTGCTTTTATGATTGCCTGTCATGTTGAGCCTGGTTGTGCTGCAAGGCCGCATAAAATGTCATTTGAAACACCTCATTTGATCAGGCATTAGTGCGACTTGCAAAAAACAACAAAAAAAGGATGAAAAGGGGGGTGCAAGATTAGAACGAAATGATGTAAAATGTAGTAGCATATGAACATGGCAATGTAGAGGAGTATGCAGGTAAAATATAGTAGTTGACATACAGGAACGACAAAAACTAAAAGTTATAAAAGCAATAAAAGGCCACTGCCTACCTCTGCACATTTTTTTAGTTTATTTTTATTAATTGCATGTTTTAAGGCAGATATGGGTTCAAGTAAACTCAGCTGAAGGCACATCAGCTTCCTTAAAGCTCTGGGGTCCTGGGTTCAAGTCCAGGTTGGTCCACCTGTATGGAGTTTGCATGTTATCCCGGGCCTGCATGAGTTTCCCTTGGGCACTCCTGTTTCCTCCCACATTCAGAAAACATGCACGACAGGCTGATTGGACACTCTAAATTGTCCCTAGGTATGGTATGTGTGAGTGTGCATCATTGTACGTCTCATTGTGCCCTTTGATCGGCTGGCCACCAATATAGCTGGGATTGGCTCCAGCACCCTCCGCAACCCTAATGAGGGTAAAGTGGTCGAAAAAATGAGATGCAATTGATTATTAATAATTGAAATAAAAGAAAATCACAATTTTTCTGTCCGAATTGCTTAGTTATTAAATCAAAATTCTTTGTAATGGTCACACATAGACATGGAGACAATAAAAGCCATGTTGAGTGGAAGCCCGAGGTATTTGCTTTGCTAATTGGAAAATATTCATCTCCCTGAAGTGTTCCGTGTGTGCTGGTGTTTATTGAGGGTCTGGTAAAACACAGCAGAGCGATAACAATTGCAAGTACCACGGAGAGATGGGAGGGCAAAGTGTAAAGGCAGCACCTTGGGGGTATTTACTGGTAAGAAGAAATATGAAAAATCAATGAGTGCATAATGAGCTTCCTCTAGAAAGTTGTCAGGCTGTAGCAAAAGGGTTTTTGAACAAGCTTGGTCCATTGTGTGAAACAGAGAATGTTTACTCAAGACTACATTCATGGTAAGTTTTTTAGGAAACAATTTTCTGGGCTACAATTTAACCCATCAAGAATGCCTTTTTGTGTGTGTTTGCATATAACAATACAATGTCTGCACATGTGTACAGCATCAATGATATGGATGTTGATTTAGGATACTAATCATTTGGGCAAAATATTGTTGCACACTCTCTGCATTCCTTCCACTTGGAACATGGGAAAGTACAGTAGGAAGAGCCACTGTAGCAGAGCTATGGCGCCAAAGTGGAAGCACCATACCTTGAAGCTCTCAAGAAGTTAGGCATGATCTATTGTTTCGAGCCAGGAGTGAAGTTGGTTTTGGTAGTGTTGAGATTATGGTCATTCTTCAGGGAGCTGTCGTATTGCTTCCTGAGGCACCGAATCCTTTGCTCCTTGATGATTGGAATTTCTGAAAGTTGGATACTGAAACTGTTGCTTGTCAGCTTTCCTTTCAAAATACTGAGACTCCTTGACTTCTCAGGCTGATACTGCAAACGCGACCAGGTTGCCATCTTCTCCATTGCACTCAAAAGCCATTGTCTTCCATGGATTGATGGTGTCATTACAGTCACATCATCCATGAAAGCCCGACAGGCTGGATGTCTGGTGCCATCATCCGCTTGGGGGCCTCTGCACTGCGATCGTCCTGCCTTCAGCAGCAGGTTCATGGCAGCAATAAACAGGACAACAGAAATTGTTCATCATAAACTAACCAAGTCATTAAGATTCACAATAAGAAATGAATTACTATTCTAAATCAATTTGATGAGATGATATTCATAAAAGAGCAAACACACTCAGGCATATAGTGTCAATGCTACAGTTCCTTTATTTTTTAAAATATTAAATAATCAATGTAAAAAAATGATTTATCACCTCATACCCTGACAGTGAAGCCAAAAAATATACCCATTCCCAATGCTCAATGCTGAATTTTGACCAAAACAAACTTTTTAAAAGTTAATATATGATTTCTGTACTGTCCTCCTTGTTAAAAGCATTTCCTTTTCCCCTGTGAAAAACATTAGCACAAGAAAAAAACAGAAGGTGCAAAGAGGTGCATAAAGTGCCTAACATGCTTTCATTTGGCCTTGGTTTCACTGAGATAAACACACATTAACACATGGTGGAAAAACATTCTTGTTCATACTTGTCAGTTAAGGTTTTCAAACACATCATCAAGAGCAAGTAGACACTTATTCTCAGAGATATAAAATTGCATAGGGCCACTTTAGAAGGACCTAGAGTAAACAAATTATTTTATATGATATATCAACCCGAATTGGCATGTTAGCGAGTGACTAGTGTATCTTCACAATTCTAAGATCAAGCATTGATGTTGATTGATATGCATTGAGCAATAAGCATTAATATATATATATATATATATATATATATATATATATATATATATATATATATATATATATATATATATATATATATATATATATATATATATATATATATATATATATATATATATATATATATATATATATATATATATATATATATATATGTATATATATATAAATTAATTTTAGTGTGATTGGTTGTTTGTCTTCTTGTGCCTTGCAATTGGCTGGCCACCAATTCAGGGTGTCCCCCGCCACATGCCCAAAGTCAGCTGAGATAGGCTCCAGCATCCCTCACGACACTAGTGAGGATGAAGCGATTCAGAAAATGAGATGAGAGATCAGATATATGTATACAAACACACCAACATACATGCACACACACACATTCTGACAGACAAGTTTAGTGAGAGTAGATGTGGACAGGTTCAGCAGTTCTGATGTCAAAGGCAGTCTGAACTCTCTGTGTGTCTATTCTCTTTTAGGCAGACCTCACATGGCAGTTCTCCTCTCAGGGGTGTTCTGAAGAGACAGGAGAGGGGAGGGGGGGATTTGGATAAGTAGAAGAATGGAGTATGATGGCAGGTACTGGGGGATTGTTTCAATGCCCTTGACATGCGAGAAACACCAGAATAAGAAGAAACAAGTGCCAACTGAGAAAAGGGATCAAAGATAAGACACCCTTAAGGATAGATTGTATCTAGGCAATAGCTGACTTTGCATGTAGTCACTTATGACACTTTTCTCGATATATTGTAAATTTACATTAATGGGTTTTCTGATTATAAATTAGGAGGTCCTTTAAAACTGATTCAATATCTCAAAGAGAGACTGGCATTTTGTGTATCTGTGTGTATGTGTGTATGTTGCCCCAAACCAAGTCTGGGACCCATAGGAAGGCTTTTTGTTTTCTTAGCAGATGTTTTGCTCTCCATGTGCCACATTGCATAAAGCAGGGAGGCTGTAACTACTTTTGGCAGAATGTTTCACAGACACGCAAAAATATTGCAGCCCCTGACTTTTATTGTACAATGATATTCACACTCTTCTAGAAAATCTAGAAAAAAAAGAAAGGATGAAGAACAGTACAATGGTAAAAAAACTAACAATGCTTGTTTTTAATTGCATGTTTTTAAAATGTTTTTTTAAACTACAAACTATAAATAATTGACAGCAAATTAAAATTATTTCAACTCTGAGTTTTTAATTCTCCCTCAGGAACCAAATGACTGCAACATTTCAAATCTAATTTTGTAAAACTATGAGGGAAAATAATAATGATATTGCTCAAAATTCATGTAGAAATATGTTTGGCCACATAGAGTTAAGGCCAATATTTACATTAAATTGATTTATTGGTTCTTGTGGTTATGTAAAATATTTTTTAATCATTCTGTGGCTTGGTGAGCAAATGGTTAGTGTGTCGGCTTCACAGTCCTGGCTTCAAGGGTTTAAACCCAGGTCGGTTTTCACTCTGTGGAGTTTGCATGTTCTATTTGGACTCTGTGTGGTTTTTCTCCAGGTTCAGGAGGGTAAGGTGATTGAACACTCTAAATTTTTAGTTTTTAGTCTCTTTGTTTTTAGTCTATTATTTTGTCCCCCACCTAGTACAGATAGTTATCTGGGATATGATGAGCAAATACTTGAGGATAACCAGCACAGAAAATTAATGAATAATCATTCAGTTTTTACGTTTACATTATCAACTAACTGAACTTTTATCGTTATATTAAAACCTTGATGATTGAAAAACCCAAATTACTGTACAAATTATTTTTGAGGTCCTATTTTCATAAATAAATAAATCAAACTCAAATTGTGCCTGTGCACACCAATGTAAATTGAAATGCAAATGTATCTTTGTGCCTGAGGTGTCCATGTTTTGTACACATGATTTGGAATTTGGTATTCAAATTCAATTTTATTAATCCATGCCAAATAGCAACAGCCAATACCCATTTTTTTCTGTATTCATATTATAATTAATTTGTCTACTCATCCCTTATCCCTTATGTTCTGTGGGATTTGTATATCTGGAATTGGTTGGTATAACTTTTCAATATTTGTGGAGATGAGTGTCCTCCTCTATTTTAAAATCAAAACACAGACCTCATTACTTTACATTTAATCTCCATGTCTAGAATACATAAAATAAATTGAGAGGCATCTGGATTAATCTTTGATCTGACTAACAATCACAGACAGCCTGTCATCATACAAAGACACAGCAAATATATTGCCTTTGAAAAAACATTCTATACATGGTGTCTAAGTTTCTCTGTTAATTTGGTTGACTACCCCCTGATGAGAAACTTTAAACATACAACCAAAAAAATTTGCCAGTCTTTTATCGACACAACAGCACAAACATTACTGTCAAGTGCACACACATGCACAGCAGTAGATCTCTTGTCATTATTCGCTCCGTCAAAGTAGATCATAGAGACATTAATTGAGAATGCAATCATGCTCTGAGCCCATGGTTCAAAGGACCTGATAATAAACTGTGATAGGCCCAGCTGATGAAAAAGTCAGGCAGGCATTTGGAATGCAGAGACACACTGCTGCACATGATTTTACTTGTCCTTGCATATTTTTTTCCACTGCGTACAATAAATCAAATAATATCAGGGACAATTTTCAGTGGATGTGTACTATTGAATTTTGATGTTTAATTCTGTTTTGAACAAAATTTAAGGATTTGTTTCATGTTTTACAAATACCCTGCATGCGTATCAGTCAATTTGATTGATACAAAAGAAGAGTGGATAAGAACTTCACTGATCCCCCTGGCATATATGTATCATTTAAAGCAGTGGTCCCCAACCACTGGTCTGTGGACTGGTACAGGTCCGGAAGCTACCTAGTACCGGTCCGTCAGTATAAAAAAATATTAACGTTTTCAAACTCGCCATCCTACTTCAAATGAGAAGAAATTTTATAATAATAATAAATATTTGCTATTATGTTTGGGAGTTTTTGCCATTGTGGGTGTCGTTCGTGCACTGAACCCACCCCTACACAATTTTGTCGTAAATTGTCGCCCTTCCCATTAGCCGGTCCACGAGAAAATAGAAAACGGTTGGAGACCGCTGATTTAAAGCATGTTGTTTTGAATTCATTGTATATTATTTGTTGTTTAATTAACAACTTCAACTGTGTAGAGCTTGAAAATTTAGGTAACAGAAATTTGCTGGCAAATATACACTTGATAAAGTTGTTTTTTTTTCAAAGTTTTTCTATACTGGAGTCACAGCCAAACAGAATGGTGTATAAACGATGAGAAAATCAGAGTGCTTTTGCAAGATGTGTTTTTTAAATTTTTTTAAAAATACTGTATATACAACAATAAATAGCAAATTTGGTGTTCAGGTGAATTATCTTGATTGAGTAAAAATATTCTGAATGGGCTGTGGACATGAAACATTTTTATTCCAATTAGCCTTTTAATCCGAATAAATGTGTCCAGGATAAACGTAGCCACTGGAAGGCATCTATCTATATGTCACACTGATATCTACACCAAACAGCCCCTGGATGTCCTAAATTCTAATTAATTAGGTACTATGCTACAGTGCTGCTAGAATCAAAGATTAGGAGCTGTTCACCTTTAATGAGCAGCAGGTGACAAATAAGAGGGTAGTGGCAAATATTTCAATATTAATCCTTCCATTTTAATATAGCATTCTGCTAAATGTGAAGGTTTCATCTCCTTTGCCTGTCTGTCATTTGCAGTAGTACTTATTGGATATTCATATCCTCACAGCTCATGTGTTCAGGTGAAGGACACCAAAATGAGTTTTAGGTTTATGGGTGATAATAATCATTCATTCAATTTCTGTACCGCCATTCATACTCACAAGGGTGATGGGGGTGCTGGAGCCTATCCCAGCCAACTTTAGGCAGCTGGCAGGGTCACCCTGAATTGTTTGCTAGCCAATCGCAGGGCTGGCATTTCCACAATGACACATTCACAAACATATTACCATGCATATTTTTGGGATTTGGGAGGAACACGAAGTACTCGGTGAAAACTCACACAGGTGCCAACTCCATACAAGGTAATTCTAAATTACTTTTATTTTTCTGGGCTAATAATTATATTTCAGAAACAAAGATGCATCATTCTATTCATCAATTATATTGATAATTTTGATTGTGAAGTTCATCAGTGATATTTCTCAAACTCTTTGGCAAAAATGTAATTTTTTTTCATTTTTTATTTAATTTTTTTAATTTGTTAGCACAAAACGTAGGTGTTGAAACTAAATTACATTTAGATTGCTTGTTCAGAACGTGCTTGTTCAGAACCATGCCAGGCTGCACTTGATGTTGCATTACTGACTCTCAAATGTTTGAAGTAGTATATATTTTTGAAATTCACTGTAGATGTTAAAAAGAGGGAGAAAATCCACTCAAATAACACATTGTTACCAAAGCATGCTTTATGAGATCCAATCCAAAAACTATTTGAAATCTAGTGACTATTATCAACAATAATTGTCCAAATGCAATTTGAGCCATTCTATTTCATTATTTCAAAATGTTAGTCATAAAAAGGTATTAAACAACATATCAAACCTCTCACAAACTGATATATGTAGTTATTGTACAACATTGGATATGTTTAAAAATCAAAAATATTTAAGTGAATATTTCAGAAGCATACTTATTGGTCACCCCGTCCACTTTGGAACAAATTTTAAACTTTTAAGTGCCCCCCATGTCCGTAAATATGTGCCACGTTGCATTTGTAAGTTTTTTTTTGTCACCTAATAAGAAGAATTGCAATCATTAATAAGGGCAGAAATTGGCTGATGTTAACAGGTATGCGTTTTCCATGTCATTCTTAACAATTCTTCATACAAGTGAAGAATCTAGGGTATACTCTGCTTTTTGCCCAAAGTCGGCTGGCATAGGCTCCGGCAACCCCGATAACCCTTTACGAGGATGCACGATATGATGAAGATGAATGTTCAAGTTCCTAATATAACTCTAAACACGAAAATAACTGAAGATTAAATTGAGACTTTAGTTACCTTCCCTGCCCTGTGTGAAAATCATAGTCTCCTTGCTAAATTATGATTAAAATTAAATTTGACAAAGGATCTCAAAAGGCTTGAACAAAGTCCAATGAATTTAAAAAATAAATGAGAACCGACACAAGCACATTAGTCACAGGAGGGTTCTAAGTCATTTTCTCAGTCTCAAGACTCCCGCAAAGTATTAAAAGATCCATTACCCATCAATGCAAAATCATGAAACATGTGATTCGTTTCAAATATTCATGGAAGTTTAAAAACCGCATCTTTTATTTTATAAGAAATTCTTTATTTGTCCAGTTGTGCTTCTTCACTTAAAAAAAGAAAAAGAAAATACATATACAAGACAGTTATTCAAAAGGTATTTGTGAATATAGGTATTATAATTCTATAAAGCTGCTATTTTTTTCTAAATTTCAAGTGAAATGACTTCTGTTTCATTATTGAGTTGAGTACTAGGATTGACATATCTTATACTGAACAAAATACTCCCATACTTGCCTTGCCATTCTTTTAAAAACAACAATATTAGGTGCCATGCCTTAGAAGAACCAGAAGTATGCATGATACCTTCTTGCATTGAAAGATGGAAGTTGAAGGCACGAGTCTTATTTGAAGTAAACAACATAGAAACAAACAATATATAAAACACCCCTCTTCTAATAATAACTAGTAATTAGATAAATAAAACTGCAACCCTAATGAGGATAAAGGGGTTCAGAAAATGAGGAGAGATAAATAAAATGACAACACATGGCAGGTGACTTTAAAATAACACTTAGACCTGCTCAATTCAACACATCAGCACAATCTTTAGACAGCTAATCTAATGAAGTGCCTCTTCTCATCACCGGTCGCCAAGTGGCAACACTTTGTCAAGGCTCTTTAGCATCTCGTACTGATGAATAAGGGAACATTTTGTGATTGTAAGAGACACGGTGGGCTGTTAATCACTTCCTATATGTATATCTACTGTAGTAGTACACAGTACGAGGTATGTGCTCTTTGTGATGGGCGTGCAGTACTAAAAAGTGTGATTTTCAACACTAATCACACCCAACAACACTCACCTCATCTACCACAACATTTAAATATGCCATGTTCATTCAACATCTCTAGCAGAAAATGACAAGTAAACAGTCACTTTAGGAGGCTTTAGCACACAAAGCTGGACATGCTCTCACAATATCAAATATATTAAAAAAAAAAAGATTACATTATGCATTCATTTGCATGTTTTTTAATTCATTGTGATTTTTTGGAAGGTTTGCTCGGACAGAGAAAATATATTATTGTTTTTCAGTATCAGTAACTCAAATTCCATTTGTGCAGTTCAGATTAAAGAAGCATCTAATCCAGACCTGTGCAATTAATTTTACAATGGGCCACAGCGGGTGCAGGTTTTCCTTCCAACTCACAAGAGGAAACTTTACCACCAATCTGGTATGTAAGAAGTGCAATCAGTGGATTGCAGTCAGGTGCTTCTTGTTTCAGCAGAAATCTAATTAGTTAAACTGTCTATGCTGTATAGGCTGGAACTAAAACCTGCACCCACAGCGAACCCTCAATGACCGGATTGCTCAGGTCTGATGTAGTCTATATCAGATATGAAACTAGGTACCTATCAAATGTGGCAGGGGTAGCGAACACGCGGCCCCAGGCCAAAATGGATGCGGCTCTTGGCTTCTGATCATATTTTGTAAATACTGTGGCTCTTTGCATAAGTTTCTCTTATT
Organism: Stigmatopora nigra; assembly: GCF_051989575.1. Classification (NCBI taxonomy): domain Eukaryota; kingdom Metazoa; phylum Chordata; class Actinopteri; order Syngnathiformes; family Syngnathidae; genus Stigmatopora; species Stigmatopora nigra. Next base: position 9,189,052 of record NC_135513.1, read on the forward strand.
TTTATTCTCTCCTGAAACAAACTCAAACTTATCAGGACCCATTAAAAAACGAATATATTATATTTAAAAAAATATCTGCCACATTGGATTATTTTCTGCTACTTGGAATGTAAATTGTGGCTTTTTGAGTCTCACAGTTCAAAATTTGGGCTCTTTGTCTCTAACTTAACAACCCCTGGTTGGTGGTTTCAATCTGTTTTGCAAAAATTGGAATTCTCTGGTTTGTGACTCTTCTAACTAGAAATTAGCCATCTAGTTTAATTCTAAGCGGGCTAAAAATTGGGCATTGGCTGCCAGTCGGAAAAAGGTCTTGGTTATTCAGAATTATTCAACTGGAGAGAATAAGAAAAAGTTGTTAGAGAGAAAGAGGGCAGAAAAAAGTGGCAGTGAAAATAGAAAAGAACTGATGAAGAAAAATTAAAAGTATTTTTTATTATATACAAACATGCAGCAGGAAGGCTGTAGTGTATCAACAATTTGAAAGAATGAGCTCTACTCATAACACCTATTTATGTGAGAGGTTCGTAAGCAACCGTGCGTTACACTGAGACACATGGGAAATCAAGGCAAAAGAGACTTGGCAGGTTACACTTTACACGCCAAGCCAGAGAGTGTTTTTTTTTTTTTTTTAGATTTCACCTGTGGCACGTATTGTGAATATTTTGGTTGCATAACGACACTTTCTCTCATGGCAATTCTTGTATTGTAAAAGTTCTGTCCTCATATCAGAAAACTTTATTTAATTGAAATCTCCATTTTGCTTTAGGCCGCAGTGTGGTCTGCAAGTGCCCATTGTACCAGTTATATATAATTCTGAGCTCTACTAGACAGTCATGTTTAGTATTGTGTTGTTTTTGTTTTATTTTGTTCTCTCTCTTCCAGTCAAAACAGGTCACTGAACTCTACCATAGAGCTACAGTAAATTTATTTTACTAAGTGAAGACAATCATTTAGGTTCCTAATGCATCCAAGTGCTTTATTTTTGTTTTTGAAATCATTGGATAGCATAATAAGTAATATATAATTTGTTAAATGTTGTCAAATCGACATTCATTGTTGCCTGATCATTCTGAAAGAGGAATCTCTCAAATTTGCCCGTTTTCAAATGTGTTTATTTTTACCTGTTGTTTTTTTTTTGTCCTGGCTTTTTTGGGGTATCACGGGAGTGGATGTCATAATTTCTCAACGTTAAAGCCCTTAGAAACATTCATTTTGATCACTGGCTACATTAACTGTAAGTGTCTTGAATTTCCAAAATACATAAAATCAAACTCTGAGTGTCAAGCATGGTTTTAAATTTAAATCATATTCTCATACGGTTACATACAGGATATCATGGTATTAATAGATAAATCTGAATTATATCAGCATGGATGTAGAAAAAGTAATGTAATCTGAATTACATCTAAATTATTGGAAGCTAGTAAATCATAAATATGTTCTGTGTATGGAGTAGATTTGGTTACATGTGGGGTTTTTGGATAAATTGTACATATCTGGATTAGTGAGTTTTTATAGTTCTGGATTAAATTGTTTCGTCATTTAAGACATAATGATTAAATGTGTGGCTTTGCACAAATAGAAGTGGCATTAAAAGCTTAAAAAATGAATTAATGGGGTGAAATGAAAAAGACAAAATTAATAACCTTTGAAAAATGTATTCACATTCATATATTATTACTGCATTAAAGGATTAAAGTATACTGGTGCATATTGACCCATTATAACTCAATATACCAATATGTTATATGCTTTTTAATTTTGTCAAAGTAATTTTAGCTTTTTAAATTACAGTCTTTTTATACACATTGCAAACATAAACCTACAATGGTTACTGACATCATTCATGTATTTCTTTTTAAATAGGCCAGCACAGTTGAAGAGGGGTTACCACCTCCGCCTCAGTTCTGAGATTCCATCCCTGGTGGATTACAACCTTCTTATATGGTTGTTGTACGTGGGTGTTCTCCAGGTATTCTGGTTTCCTCCTAAATCCCCAAACCAGGCTAATTAAGCACTACAAATAAAGTATGAGGGAAAAAAAGGTTGTTTGTATCAGTATGCCATGCGATTATCTGGCAACCAATTCAGGGTGTCCCTTACCTACTGCCCAAAGTTTGTTTGGACAGGATCCAGCACCCCTGAGACATTTGTGAGGATAAAAAATACAGAAAATGTATAAATTCTAAATTAAATAAATGTTTGAAAAAAAAACTAAAAAACATGGATCGGGATATCTTTATTGCTATCACACGTCACAAAGACACAGCAATAAAATATATTCCAATTACAACTCCCCCAAAACAACAGTTATCATCGACACCTGGTAGACAGACTGAGAAGGCCAGCAGTTTGTCAAAAAGGCATCCCGCCTCTTTAGATGAAAAACGAGAAGCAGGAGGTTGGAACAGGATGTGTAAGTCAACATGAGGGATTTCCTTATCATCTGAAGATGCAAAATTGCCTGGGTTGAATTCCTTCTAGCCACCTGATGGTGCAGTGGTTCTTCTGCTTGACTTTGGTGCAAGCAGTCTGGATTCGATTCCCACTCGGTGGCGGGTTGATTCTGAATCTGAGTCGACTGCCTGTCTGATGACCAGTCTTGGGTGTAGTCTGCTTTCCGCCCAAGTCAGCTGGCATTTAACAATTAGATTTACGATTTAGATGTAGTCCTTTCTTAGAAATAAATACTGAAGTAGCTAAATATTGTTGTAAATATGAAAAAAAGTAAAACATTTTCGGACCATATTTGAAACTGTGTGGTGTGTGGTAAATAAGAGATATTTTTTTTTAACCGAGCACAGCATTTCAAACGGTGCACCATAGTATGACATCAGTGTTCGTATTGTTCTGTTTTGCTACACAACATGTATAAACTATTTTCTAATGAAATAATTCAACAAAAACAACTAACACCACAGTAATGAACAAGGATTTGGAGTGTGTGAGGAAACTGTACGTGCGAGATGTCACACAGCAGTAAAACTGTAATATTTTTCCTAACAGCGAGAGATTAAAACCGCTTCTTTATTCATTTTACAGAGAAAAGGACTATGGCTTGTGCCACAGTGAAGTTCAAACTATTAAATTAAGAAAAAGTACCCTTTCCACGTGAGAGAGACCTTTAAGGTCAACTGTTTTCTACTCCCCAAGCTTTGAAGAAAGTAAAAAACAACAAGTGATGACGTCATGAGAAGCAAGCTTTACACATGGTAATTGTACACTACTGTCAAGAAAATAATAAACTGTATCATAAGGCATGAAAATAATATGAATTCCATAGAATACATGGGAGTTGTGAGCAGTGGAACTCTTTAGTTTGCAACTTATTTGCTAAGTCTGTCAGTTTAGACTTGCAAGACAACACGAGGGGTAACTTTTTCTAAAATTAATAATAATATTCAATAATATTCATATTTGGAGACGCTTTATCCTCACAACGGGAGGTGCTGGAGCCTATCCCAGCTGACTTCGGGCACGAGGTGGGGGACAACGCCCTAAAGTGGTGAGCAGGTGTCCAACCAGCCTACCATTTATGTTTTTGGAATGTGAGAGAAAACCAGAGAACCAGGAGAAACCCCACACAGGCCCGCGGAGAACATGCCAGTATTTCATGGTTATGTATATGCCGTATATGTGTAAAGCTTTGTGTGCACGCCAGTATGTTAAGAAGCTGATTTTTGAAGGTGCATGTGTGGTTGTTACCAATTCACAGATAGCCCCTGAGACGGTGTTATTCTCCAAGAAAAGATCAGTGTTGCATGTTCAGATGATCTGTCTCATGGGGGTCATTAAAAAGCATGTTTCAGAGGAGCCAGCAATTTCACACTGCTGTTAATGAGCTATGGTTATGGCTTCATTAAAACTACCACTTGTTAACCTATCAACATTTGGACATACAAAAAGGGTGGAAATATATTTAAAATGCTAATTTTTGCAGGGCAGTTATTGTTTGTACAGTACATATTAAGCTTTTTTTTTCTTTCCTGGAAGACCTGATGCTAAAGGTTGTTTTAAACTGAAATGTGCGACTAACCATCACATTGATATACAGAAAAAGACTTAAGGGCATTTGATGCACTTGATTTTCTATTACAGGGAAAAAGAGCACACATGCCTATAGTAGTACTTGTATTTCTAGAGGTTGCCACAACTTCTGACCTAACAGTTTCCTACAAATCATATATTTGCTTCTATGAAATGGGACACCGCAGGCAATGTAAAAAAAAAAAAAATCAGCAGAAGACATGATGACCGCCAGGACGAGAAATTAACAGTGACTGATGAAGAAAAAAAACATTTATTCATGCTTTCTTTTTATCTCACCAGAAAAAGACTTGCTAAGAGATCAAATCCGCAATCATTCAGATCACATTAAGGACAATGTCTCTACCAACTAGGTACCAATTGAAGGTGATCTCCTATGCCAGAGGCAACCTGCTCAACATGGATCCAGATAAAACAAGTGGAGGCCACCACTGTGAACAATCCACGACAATACTTGCAGTGTGAAACACAGTCCAATAAAGCCTTTGGTAAACTTGGGCTGTTACTGCTGAAGAGGAGTAGATGGGATTGAAAAGGTTTCGATTTGGAACTTTTTTATTTTTTTATTATTATTATTATTTTCTACGAAAAGAGACTCATGATATGGGCTTAATTTTCTCTAAAGTTCTCTCTCTCACTCACTCTCTCTATCTCTCTAACTCACTTTCAATCTCTCTCTCACTCTCTATCTCTCTCACTCTCTATCTCTCACTCTCTATCTCTCACTCTCTATCTTTCACTCTCTATCTCTCTCACTCTCTATCTCTCTCACTCTATATCTCTCTCACTCTCTATCTCTCTCTCTCACTTATCTATCTCTCTCTCTCCCACTCTCTATGTCTCTTTCACTCTCTATCTCTCTCACACTATCTCTCTCACACTCTCTCTCACTCTCTAACTCTCTCTATTTTTCCTTTTCTTTGGGGTAAATAAATTTATGACTTGACATTCACCTGTGAATGTTACAGGTCCTGATGATATGTGCCTTCAGAAAATATGTAGAGTACTGATTAAAAGAAGATGAAATGATGCAGGAACTGAGTGAAGTTTGCATCACTGGACTCCTCAGCCACTAATGAGTATTCATCTCTGTTTGGGTTGAATGATGCCCTTCTAATCATCACACCATATGCATAGAAAACAGGGTATTCACTTTTTGAGAAATTTATATAAAGACTGCTAAGATTCTCAGGATGAGTGAGTGGTTGGCGTGTCGGCCTCACAGTTCAGAGATCCAGGTTTCAATCCCAGGTTTGGACCTTCCTATGTGAAATTTGGAGGAAGGAAGGAAAGGGAGGCAGGTAGGAAGGGAGTAAAAAGTCCTGAGATGAGTGTGCCCAAAGCAAGAACGAAGAGGGCAGGTACTTATAAGGTATGTCATAAACAGGTGTGAGGATGTGATCAAGTCACCAATTTCAAATCTTTTTACTTTGAAAATGGTCTGAAAAAGAAGGGAAATGTATGAAATGTACTCTGTAGATAACACACTTCAACCAGGGCACCCTTTTATTTTCAGTTATGCATGAAACAGTGAAGAAAATCGTAAAAATACTTCAGGACAAGTTAAATGTTTGAATATAAATGTCATAAATATAAAAGGGTTGGTGTTTTTTTAATCTATTTTAATTTCTACAAGTGAGATCAACAAACATGTGCTTTACACATTAACTACTAGTTTACTTAGACATCAATATCAGCTTGGGATTCATAATGTGCCTGCTTATACTACTCACTTCAGATGTGTCCTCTTCCTTGTTATTTAGTAGTTGTTAACATTTACAAATGATCTGCATGCCCAACAATATGAAATGCTTCCTCCCTTTCCTCTGAGTGAATATGAAATGACTTCAAGGACAAAGAGGAGATCATATTGGAAGAGGGAGAGGGTGGTTTATTTCATTCTGTTGCTCATTCTGGCTTATGTGTCCCATTAGGTGATTAAGTCCAATGCCGAGAAAGCTGATAATTTCCGTCCTCAATGTACACATATGTCCTCAGTATAGAGCTGTACTATCTATGGAGGTCGTATTGGAATGCGTGACTTGGAGGAAGTGTTTAAGTGCCTGGATATATTGGCTACTGAATAAAATGAGAATTTTGTGTGATCCATGCCTAGCTTTGCTGGCAAGTCTTTACCATGCATCAGTCGCCCCCGCTCCTTGGAGACTGGCATCATTTGCACACGATGTTTTGCTCTGCCAAGTGAGACAGCACAAGGATGTGCAAAGCACAACAGGGATAGAGTCGCCAACGAAGGATGTGAAGTACAGATATGAAGTTATAGAAATGAATAAAGGAGACAATAGCTCTGAAGAGGGATACCTAATTGACTAGAAAGCAAACAGAGCAGAACACGGACAGAAAAAAAAGCAAACAGGCATTTCTTTGGATTTGATGGAGGCACCATTTGAAAAGGAGCACATTAAAGCACCATTTTATCAAATTTAGTGTGAAAACATGATTATAATGTGGTGTGAAATTTAACAGTGACTTTTTTATTTGCACATTCACAAAATTCATTTTTATATTTATTTCTGAATAAGATGTTAGACTTAATTGTTTAATACATAAGTAAATATTTACATTAAATCTAAAATGTAATGTATGTATTGAAATCTTAAGTCAAAAATATTCAATTTGGTAACCCTGTGGGAGAATGGTTAGTGCGTAGGCTTCAGAGTTATAAGTTTAAGGGCTCCATCCTCGGTGGGTTCTGACCTTTCTGTGTGGAGTTTGCATGTTCTCTGGTTTTCTGCAGGCACTCCAGTTCCCTCCCACATCCCAAAAAGATGCATGGTAGGCTGATTGGACACTCTAAATTTCATGAGCGTGAATTGTTGCACTTACTTTTATAGCACTAATCACTGCACCAGTTTAATATAGATATGATGCTGAATAAAAACCCACGTTTTATATCTACTATTTTACATAATCTAGGTCAAAAGGGTGGAAAAAGATGGGGCTCGGAATAGAAACAAAGTGATTCTCCATGATGTAAGGGAGGGCAACATATCCCCAAAGTCCAGCAATCAGCCTTGCAAAAGCAGGTAGTTTAAGGCCAACAATCTCTTTGCAACAGTGTGGAACCTGTTTTTTTAGATTTTCAGGGTATCCGCTGCCAACTGCCCACTGTTGTCTGGGATGGGCTCTGGTACCCGTGCATGAGGATAAGTGGGATGAAAAATGAATGACTGAAAGACTACTGTAAGTCGTTTAAAATGTGCAAGTCAAACATCCAACGATGGACTAGCTAGACTTCACTGGCCTGTATAGAACCAGAGCGATTCACATATTCCCTTCTTGCCTGGAAGGTCATTTAGAAGTCACCACTAACTAGAAGCTGGGGAGTAAAGTGTCTGAGTTGATAGAGCGCTAAGCCTCACAAGAGGCTCTGTCAGCACCTTACACACGCACCTAATACAGATTCTCTTTCATGTGGAGGATTTACCAAGTAACATGCAACTTGCTGCTTTGAAGTAAACGTAGGTATCCAAGATGGAGGAGACCTAGTGAGCCACATACACCTGTAGTACATATGTTTACCTACATAGTGCAAATAAAATTATTCATTAGTTTAACGTACCACTTAGTATCCTCACAAGGATTACAGGGGGTGCTGCAGCATATCCAAGCCAACTATGGATACCAGTCATGGGAAACTATGAAGTGGCGGCCAGGCAATTGCAGGAGACATCTTATAAAATATGTCCTGTTCAATTATATTTATTCTAGTACTAATGTATGGCCCTGGCCAGAGTGTACATTTTTGCTTTGTTACGTAATCCACTTCATGTATTCTTTATTTTTGTGATGTGTCCTGTAAGGCAGTGGTTCTGAGCCTTTAGTTTTTCACTTGGGACCATGTAATCATTTACCTTGAGGGGGTAAATGGGTGGGATCAGAGTTTGGGAAAAGTGCAGCATAACAGGAAAATAGCCATGAGCAGGAAACGATGAGCAGCTCTTCCAGTAGACCTGTTTACCCTATGTTGAGAAGGCTGACTTTTCTGACTTCAAGAAGGTTGGTGAGATCCTAACAGCCGTGAAAAGGGATTCTGTAGTTTCGATGTGCATGTGTCTGAGAACCACTTTTCTAGTGTCCCAAAGCTCTGGACATACGCAATGAATGGGTTCCCGTGTGAAAAAACAGCGTATGTCTACCACTGGTTGGAAAAAGCCTTTCCAGCAGGCACAAGGGATGCACCACCTGAGCAAAGTGCTGATGGCTCCCAAGAGCAGACAACAGTCTTTACGGAACAGAAAACCACCATTGGCACTGTAACAAAAATAAAGTTTCTGAAACATTTTTACACTGCCCCACCATATTTTTTCCATCAAAATCACATGCTCACTGAGCAGTTTTGACAGATTTAGCAGGTGCTGAACTGGGCTCTTTAAGTAGGCCTTTTGTGGGCCCAGCTTCAAATTGAAATATTAACTTCTCTTGTGGCCACTTGCTAATGTAAAGGACATGTGTATTACTAAATATCGCATAACAGATTAAGCTGACTCTATTTGCCTGGTAAAAGAAATGTAGATGTTAATAATGAACAGCCAATAATTGACCAGAATGAATGAATGTACTCAATCAAAATCATTTCATTTTTATAATTAAAATATTACCATATGAATTCTGAGCGATAAAAGTAAATTGACCTTTCACACATAAACACATTTTCATTTCAATGCAACCGATACGATACATATCATTTAGTATATTGCTTGTGTATTCACATATTTGACAAATATTATTGTTAAGGGCGGCCCAGTGTACCAATGGTTAGTGCGTCCCTAAAACGTCCAAGAATCTGGTGATTGTTTATGGTCGAGGTGGCGAACAAATTACACACAAAGAGAAACAGAGAAACAATTTTAAACTCAAAGAGGTAAAAGAGGGCTCTATGTGCAAAATATGATAAGAAGTAAAGACCCGCATTCATTTTGGCCAGGAGCTAAATGGTATTTGAATGGTACTTTGATATTTCAGGTTTTGCAAGATTTCTAACTTCAATCTCTATTCATCTTTCAAACTTATATTACTCCAAAACATCAGTAACTGCAGGAAATGTACTTTATTGTAATTTCTTTGGCTCACACACAGCGATAATAACAAACTGAATAGTACCTATAAATAAAAAGAATGCAATTGGATTTAATTTTTTACTAATAAAAATAAATGAAATAAATAAACATTAAAAGATAGATAGTGTATTTTTGCTCTGATTTGGAGTCTTGCTGTGAAAAATCATCTATGGATTTCCTCTGTTGTACAAATTATACAATGTGATTAATTAAAATGATTGGGGTCAGAGATTTCTTTCCCAGGCCAATGGAAGTGAATGTGCTCAAGGAGAGTGCAGTGGATTGGCTGCGTTTATCTGTGCAAGCATGCAGAGAATTAATGCCTAGGCTTGAGAAGTTAACCACTGTTGCATCAAAACAATGAGTCATTCTCGAAAGACTGCAATTATTGGTATTAAGGGAGTAGATTCACCCATTCATCTCAGGCAACAGCGACCCATACAAGTTCTGGAAGATTGGAGTGGCTTCCAAAAAGTAAATAAATATATTTTATCTAGAGAAATAAATGTGCAGGATATTTTCCCAATTAATATAAAACTGAGGCAATTCATGACTACAATACATTTTCCTGTGCTGAATTCTCAATGGGGACAAATGAAATAAATTTGCAACAAGACCCTCTTCCACTCTCTTCCACTCCCCTGAAATGTTTTAGCCAAAGCGTTATTAAGTGAGTGTGGGCGGTGATTTTTGGTTAAATGTGGGGGTAATCAGCTTAATGCAGAGTTAAAGGGTTGATGGGATGCCTGCCAAATAGCTGAGCTATTAAAGTCGCACCGCATCCCTGACAGTGACCTCAACTGCAGCTTTAATTATGGCTATGGTGTTGCCTCCACATCCTCATTCTCTCTTGCTCTCACTGCACTATTATATTTTTTTCTTTTGTTTTTATTAAGCATCTTTACAGCTCTCATTCTGATTATGACAAATCTGGTGTAAGGTTCCTTTCCAATTCACCCTTTTAAGTGAATTTGAATCCACCTCTTATTCACACGGACCTTATGCTATACTTGATTCCTCATTTCATTTTCTGAACCGCTTTGTCCTCATTAGGATAGTGGGGGGTGCTGGAGCCTATCCCTATCCCAGGTAACTGCGGGTCATTGGCAGGGAACACCCTGAATCGGTGGCCAGTCGATTGCACAAGGGCACTAGGAGACAGACAACCATGCACGTTCACATCCATATCTATGGGCAATTTAGAGTGTGCAAATCAGCCTACCATGCATGTTTTTGGAATATGGGAGGAAACCAAAGTACCCAGAGAAAACCCATGCAGGCCCAGGGACAACATGCAAACTCCACACAGGTGGACTAACCCCAGATTTGAACCCTGGACCCCAGAGCTGTGATGCCGACGCGCTAACCACTCGCCCCACCAGGCCGCCTCTGTACTTGATTACATACATGCTTTTTAACAAAGCAGTATGTCTATATGATGAAAGTAGAATTGAACATGGATTTGTGTTTCTAATTATTTAAATTAGATAGTGCTATACCAATTGATATATTGATCCAGATTGATGTATTGTTACACCACTAAATGTATTTTAGAATTGAAGATTAGTGACAGGTTTTACGATCTTGTATGTCAAGGTTGTTTGAAAAAATGTGTCCTCAGTTTGTCACAACAAAATAAGAACAGTATATGTTTAGAGAATGTCAACTATACTCTTTTCTTCAAGCATCTAAATGTTAATGGGAAAGTAAGCACACAGAGCTTCAGAGATCATTTATATTTGGCTTTTATCTCATTTTTTTGTTCAAGTCCAAGAAATCTATACATGGTTGTCATCCCAATTCCCAGTAATTCTGACACTGTTCATCCAGAAAGAAGCTTTGGCCCTTGAAAAAAAAAATGAATTGGGAATATTAATATTCCACACAGGATCTTTTACACTGTAAACCAAAGCAGAACATATAATATTCTGTCAGCATATGCCCTGGGATCTCTCCAGCTGTATAATGGGCCCCAAAGCAGGAGTGACAATTCCTTCCCCTCTCTCATCTCCTTCACACCGCCCCCATTGCCCTGGAAAAAAAGTTTTCTCAACTGAACACTGTGTATTGTATGCCTTCAGTGACCCTTGTTTGTTGCATGTCATTAGACTTGTTCTACATGCAAATCCTGCGGTTTCATGAGCATGGGACTTGAGCACGTGCAGCAACACCCTAACTGGCAAGTCATCAGAGGTCACCTGAATGCATCGAGGGATGCATCTGACATTAATTAGTCTCCCAGTTATATTACCCTATTAGCTAAATGCCCAGAGGTACATTATCTTTACTGCCATCTGCTGGCATGGCATAACAATTGATTAATGAACAAACAGTCTTAAAAGGGACAGGCACTCATTAAAACCATTTTCTTATGAGAGGCACGGTTAATCAAAACCAATTCAAGTCGCACGACTTCTCCCCTTACCTTTCAAAATGTTCGAGAGAAAAACTTATACTTTGTAAATCCTTCTGAAATAAGAGCAAGTAAGCCGTTCATTCAAGTTTGATCATATTTACTCAAAAGCCAAAGTGGAATCTAGAAGCATTTAAAGCCATTGAATGAAGGGATTTATAGGTTTTATGTCATGAAGTCTATGTTCATGGTACTATACATTTTGTCACTGAACGACTAATTTATTTTTTGTTATGGTCTTTTTATTTGTTTTATTTCTGCCACATTCTAATATTGTTTACATAATACATTTATTTGAGGTTAAGTGAATATCGATCCAGGATTGCCTTATTAATATATAGTGCATAATTATGCTAGGTCTTCATGTGTATATTTGTTGATGTTAAATGTGTTTGGTTTTCCAAATATACATCATTTACTATGACTATGTATGTTTTACAGGTTGTGTTAGGCATACAATTATTTTTTAGGGACATAATTCTATATTGATGTATGTTTTAACCTCATTTTCCCCCTGAACCGACTTTTGTTTTTATTGATATGACTGAAAGATCATGTATAAATGGTAATGGTTTATTTGGGTAGTGTGTGTTGAAGATGGAGGGGGTTAAAAAGTGATGGGAAACATGTGATACTTCGGCATTACAACAGATTGTGGCTCACAATAATGTAGGATGAGACAGAAGCAAAACACCATTAAGAACAAGTTATTACCCTCAAGGGAGTTATTGGCTTTGGGATTTTTTTATGGGTACTGTGATGGGTGGAAATTGGCAGGAGATCTTGTAGCATTAATGGAATGCTGTTTAGAACAAGGGTTGGATATATTGTATTTCACATGCCTGAGTGTGCATGAAAATATATCTATGTGTCACAGTTCTTGAAGTGCTTGAAGAGTTTGACTTTCAAAATACCCCAGTATTCCAAGAGATTCACATGAATTACTGTGATTTTGGGAAATTCTGTCTACCACGAATGGCAGCAAATACAGAAACGTCATCCCTATTATTTTGAAATCCTACAATGACTTCTTTTATTTCTTGTGAGAATGATACAATACAGTAATCATTTTTTTTCATCAAAAGGCTGTACTTTTGGAAACTCTCCAAGATCATTTGTTTCTTGGAACTACTTAACCAGCCATTATTTGTTTCACTGCAAGTACTGCTGGATTCCATTTTCTTCCTTCATTGATGCAAAGAGTGTATGACATTATGTGTATCTTTATATTCATTCATTTATTTGCTGAACCACTTTTCCTCACAAGGGTTGCGGATATATCTTTATATTGTTTTTTTTTTTATTTTTAAATAGGATTTCCTTCTCATGGACAAGTTATTTTCCTTTGCATTGTAATCATTCTTTAGTATTGGATCAGGCACACATTTTAACTGTCTCCTGATGATTTTAAGGAGATCCCATTGACATTTGCGGTAAATTTAAATGGAAAAGCAATTAGGGATGCAAAGAGGAAAGGATGCATGGCTGTTGGATGGTTCTCTGCACATCCATTCAACCTGCATGGATAAGCAGCCCCTTTCAAGATAAAAACCCTTGTATCATTCAAATGTTAATAAGCTTTGTATGGGCTTAAACCAGCATTTATTATTGTGCAAATTAACCAATTTCCTCATATCTATATGCTACTGTTAGAGCTGGTATGTTTAGTTGTTTGAACTTAATTAGAATTATTAGAATAGATGATAATAGATGGCAAGTGTAGAGGACAAGGAGAAAGAATAAAAGAGAAAGGTGAGGCCTTTGTAAAAACTTTCCACAGACTTTTCACAGATTTAAAGATGATTTAGTCTTTTCTGACAATAATATGTCCTTTTTGCTGGATTATGTTTTACCTCAAGCAGATGTGGGGGCAATGGTTTCAGTCAATGATATTTGTACGAACCTTTCATCTGAAGTACAATCAATGCTAAATAAATCAATGAGAATCCTTGGGCTCTATCTGTTGAATCCAGTAAAGAGTGATTGGATCATCTTAATGATTGCAGCTATAAGTGTGCCTGCTTGTTATGTTTTTACTAATTATGAAATTTGTACCCTCGGAGCACAGACACAATGTATGCATATTTTTTTAGTTGTTTTTATTTTTTTTTGTATCATGATCTGCTTGTGTCTCTCGGCTAGGCTAGAGAAAATCATTCATTCATTTTCCGTACCACTCATCCTCGTAGTGGTCACTGTGACCTACTCCAAACAACCATGGATTACCAGGCGGGGCACACCCCTAATCGTTGTAGGAAAGGTGAAAAGAAACACAAAAATGACAGAAAATGATCATAGAATTATTGAATAAGAAATTTAACTTTGAATTGAATTGAATGCTTTTATTTTCATTATACGTAAATAATAGCCGAGGCTGCCGGAGCACACTCAGATCCTGATGAGACCTTCCTTATTGATTATTAATTGAGTTGGGAATTTTCTGTTGCATCTGTGTACACAATCGCTGTTTCAAGCATGGGAGGGAGGATTTTCTAAACGATCCCAATGACCATCATCTATCATTATCATTCGATTTTTGTGTGATCGATTATCACGATCCATGCCTTTTATTACAGATAAGAACAGTTGGCTTTTATATGCCCCTGTTTACTTCACTATTATCACACTGCACTGGCATAAACGTAATCAACTATGAGCTGAAAGCGTGCCTGCAAGGGTAATTATCATACTGCATGTTTGGCCTCCATTGGCTGACATGTATGGGGCCATAAATATATTCTGTATAGAATTTGCCTGTGAGATATAAAGTTTCAACACAACTAATTTAATTAGACATTTATAGTACAACCACTTTGCCAAGGCAGTCTAACACTCAGAGCAAACTAAAAAGTTCCAGACAAAATTGCCAAAATGTACCTGAGAGGTGATGATAGCAGCTAGCATCGCTGCATACAAAAATCAAACGTTCCACTGAACCATGTGAACATTTTGGTTTCACGTTGAGCTTTTCATGTGAAATTATAATGCATTGTGCATCGATAGAAAAAAACAACCTTGCAGCTATGTGTCCAAGTGACACGCAAGTAAGGCGGAAACAGAATTAATCAGTATTTCCGTCATTCATATTACTCACTCAGTATGTAAAGGGATTAAGGGTCTAATTATTCATTGATTATGTTGGTAGCTCAAAAATGTAGTGGGGTTAATCTCATGAAAAATTTAATTGGATCCTACTTCCTTGGGATACACTGGCACACACCCGCTACCTCCAAGCATGTGAATTTCCTCAAATAAATCTAAAACCCATTACACAAGCCACTGGTGACTTGTTAGTATTGAAATGATTCACAAATTCACTGCTTTGCCACTGGTGTGCTGAAATGTTCTGTACTAATGCAGTAGTGGAATTCACATCATAAAAGAATATAAGTACAGCTATCCTTTAATGCTCTGTATGTGATTGGTTTTAATTACAGTACAAAGACAGTGGATTCTTTTGAATTCCTCATTATGTGAGGAATTATCAGAGGTTTCAAGAAGGGTACCCTTCTTGCATCTGCATTATGCTAAGATGGAAGTTCTCTTTGGTGATGCACTCAGAGACTCTTCATATTTAGACGGTGGACTGTATGTAGATTTTCTATCTGAGAGAATTTATCTTGGTCTGGGAAATTCCTATGGAACAATTTAGATTGCCATACAATGGTGGTCAATAAGGCATGGAAGAAGAATTGGCGTATTGCTTGCCTTTTTTGCTATTTTAAAACCCTATTAGTTAGCCGTTAAATTAGATTCAGTTTCCTTTGTTTTTTTTACCCTCAATAGAACCTTCTAATGGTTTAGACTGTAAATATGTCTTAAAAATCTTGTGTACCTGGCACTTGAGTGGCATGCTTTTGATTGCAAGATGTCTTTCCACTCTGGGTATGGTGACATGCTTCAAAGTCATAATACAGCACAATTGTTCCTTGTTTTCAGGTGATTGCCCAATCTGGTTCGTTGTCTGGCAGTAGTTTAAAATAACAATGCATGTCAGGGCTGCCATGAAAAGCATGACTGGCAGTGTTTTTGTCTTGTAGACCTTCTGGTAAAGATTGTGATATTAGATTATTTGGGGGTAAGCCTTAAAAAAACAAAGTATAAAAAAGAAAAACTAATTTGTTAATTCTTCTTCGCTTATGGTACATGAGTGTATGGTTAATGATCTGTAAATTCCAGCATTAAAAATAAACAAGTTAATTGTTGTCCATCTCCCATACATCAAGCTTTGATACTCTGTGCCAAATTCTCAATTTGAACATGATGGCTATCGTATGATGGCTCAACGTAACAATTGTACTATGAATAACAATCTGCCTTTTAAAGAAAATGCTAGTAAACTATTTGGACTGCATATGACTGTGTATATCTCCCCAAAAAAGAATTATAAATAAGGGAAGATGTTAGGGATGTGAAAGAGAACAAGGTCAGTGCTAAAATGGGGGTTGTGCTGTCAAAATGCTTACTAGGTCAAAGAAATTGAAGCCCAAGGGCACAGTTAATTGTCCCACACACCCAATGCAGTGGGTGCAAACACAGACAAATACTTGGCCTTAAAGCACTCACATTTTAGAAGAGGTTAGACAAGCACATATAGGCCAAACTTTTAATGTCTTCCCTTAGAAGTCAGTTTTCCCAGGTGTTTTTAATTTTTCACCCTCACTCCATTTTGTTTGGACAACTAAAGAACTTTATATATATAATATATATAGTTGTTTATTCGCCTGACTTTGGGGCAGGCAGGCACGGGCAAAAATCCCACAATTTACCCTGTGACTCTTGTGAGGAAAAAGCTTGTTGTGAAAATTAATGGATAGATATAGATATATAGATATAGGTATATTACAGCTGCCAACCTCTGTCAACCCCATTTCAGAAGTATCCTCGTCACATTTCAGTACTGGGAGTTGAACGCTCCTATATATTTCCAAATTAATACAAATAAGTTATACATATAATGTCCCCATAACATATTGCCATTGCAATTTTAGCACAGGAAATAAACAAAACAAAAAAAAACTAAGCATTTGGACATTATACACGAATGTTGCTTGTTTGCCAAATTGGTGGAGGAGTCAAGGAGTTCTGCCTGCCTGACAACCATGCATCATTTACATGAATCAGGAACGCATCATTTACATGTGCCAAACATTTTGTATTGTGTACCTGCCTTTTAAACACAGTGATGTCTACACAGAGAAAAACATGGTGGTGGAGCTACTACCGGAAGAGGTTTGTAGCTGAGTGCAGACATGGAAAAGCGCTTTCTCACTTGCAGAGCAAAGTGCATGCACTCACCGATAAAGCAAAACCAAACATTACCGGTTTTAAGGAGCTCAATGCCAAGTGCACTTCGGTGACACATCAAGTATCAACACTTCTGGTTTCACGGCGCTCATGTCAAAATATGATGTGATTTGGTATGTAATTTGTGTTTATACATATTATACGTACTTTGTTCCGTTAGGAAATAATTTTGAGGGATTACAATAATCTTATAGGTTGGAATGACCATAAATAATTTAAAAAATCAAATTTCTGTGTTTGAATCAATTCTTTCTTTATTAAAACATTATTCTAAAGTACTATTTACAAGATGTTGAATTATTAACAATCCTATTTGAGATCAGTACCCCTAAGGTTCTTGCCTAAATTTAAGTTCTAGCTAAATTACTACCCTACTTATGTAGATAAAATATGGAGGGAATTTCTCAAAATCAATTCATTTGAGAGGAAGCAACTACAGTAGAGAAGGATTTTGCCATTTTTTTTCTCACCCTAACAAGCAGTGGTCTGGTAAATAGCCAAAGCATTAAAATGCAGATTTCTTTACTCAAGAATAACATCTTCAATTTTCTCATTTCTCTGTACGAATGCCTTCCTCATCTCCGTCATCTGCTTGTTTCACTCACTTATCGTCACCTCTGCTTCATTTAAAAATTGCTCTTTTCCTCGGGGTAGTATTAACCTCGACCGTTCAGTCACATAGCCTCAGGCCATGATTAGAAAGAGAAGGAAAGGGAAGGAGAAAAATGGATGGAAAAAAAGACTTGTGAATGTAGGCACTGCTTCTACACAATTGTATGATTGAGACAAAAACTGGTACATAACAAAAATTGTATTCATATATTTCAACTACTTATACCTTCATGAATCATCATCACACAGTCTTAGCCTGGACACAAATGTATGTTTTCTTTGCAGAGATAATATAAATAATGTATAAATCATTGCTCAAAATCATTTAAAACATGTACATAACTTCCTAAGTGCCAAAACAACCCAAGACTATCATATTGCCCCACCGTGCTTTACAGTTGATGTTAGATCAGGGGTGGGCAAACTGGTCTTCAAGGGTGGCTGTCTGTCCAGATTTTTGTTCCAACCGATCCAACATAGACAGTTTATCCAATAAGGTTTGTGCAGGAAAAAGAAGCACCTAACTACAATCCACTGATTGCACTTCTAAAATAACAGATTGGTGTAAAAAAACAAAACCTACACCCACTACGGCCCATTGTGGAATAGTTTGCCCACCCTGTGTTAGATGTTTCTCTCAAAGATTGAAGGTAGAAGTGATTTCGACTTTAGGTTTTTACCGCATTTGCCATAGCTTGTGGAAAGAGCCAATTTATTCCAACAGGAGGACAATGACCCAAAGTACAACACCAAATTATGCAAGAGCTATTTAGGGAGCAGGTAGCTGCCATTCTGTGTATAATGGAGTAGCTAGCACATTCACCAGAACCCAGTGGCAGGCCGTGCATTTCACACTGATGCCTTCACTAGTTCTCTGTTTAAATCAATCCAACCCTCAGTAACTATTTGATGGCTATAAAACTTTTACTGCAGCTGGAACTTCAACACATACAATAAGCATCAATAATAACCTCATAAAATTTCTAAATTATTTAGGAATATAGTCAAAGTATGGGAAAATTATAGGAAAATTATTTTACTTACGTAGCGACCCGGCAACCAAGTGGTTACCGCAGTTTTGGGGTCAATGGTTCAATCCCAGGTGGGTCCTCACTGTTTGGAGTTTGCAGGGCTTGCGTGGGTTTTCTCTAGGTACTCCTAGAATTCCAATACATATTGACAGAAACCCTCAGACACTTGGTGTCTTCTCATTAACAATAATATTCTTGAATGGTTCAAACACTCACAATTGTGTTCATAGTCAAAACAGGCTAACCGCAACAGCATCAATTGATTGACAGTTGGCACAGACACCCCGACAGAATCAAATCACTACCAGGGCAAGATATTTTTTTTACATGTATTTTTCATTTCTTTAGTGCTTATTCTAAAACAAGGGGTGCTGGAACTTATCCAAACCATCTATGGGCACCAGGTATGGGACACCTCAAATTGGTGGCCAGCCAATTGCAGGCCACATGCAGACACACAACAATTGACATGCACACTAATAGCTAAGGTTAATTTAAAGTGTTCAACCAGCCAACTGAATTTGAGTGTACAGCACCTTCCTGTACAATTATGCTCAATCAATTAATTTTAATTGTCTATTTTTCCACTTTAAGGACACTGATGTAAGTGCACCAACATGACCAATGCAGCTGTCTCATGAATGCTGAGTGATTTAAAAACTGATTTTATGACCTTTCTTTGGGGGGAAATGTTGACTGAAGCCTACTGTATTGTGCTCTTGGTGACTGAACTATCAACAACACTCATAGAGTGTGAGATGGTAACAGAATCATTGTGATGGCAAAAAGCCTAACCTTTAACCGTGTATAAATAAACTGTTGATGCTGTGTTTAGTTGACATTTACTTTATTGCCTCATTGTTTGGGGTCCCAGAGTGTACACTGTTGTGTACTGAATTAATTATTATAACTATAAATGTGGTCAGTTGCTGACCTTATGAAAGCTTAATATTTCCCAAATTATTCCTTTCCAAACATTGAAATGAAATAAAATATTTTTTTGCATGTAACATGTTCTTCTCACACAAAAACACAAGTATTTTAAATGAACTCTCTGCATTCAATTGTTTGGTGGTCATATATATAAAAAAATAATCATTTGAGGCCTTCCATCTCCTTTCCCAACATCAAACCCCACTCTGTTCATTCCTTGCAGCATCCATTCCCCCTCCCCTCTTTTTTACCCACTACCCCCCTTCTCTCCCTTGCTGGTTCCTGACCTCCATCTACCCTGTGATCCTCCCTCAAGAGTTGAGGCCATCTGTTCCTTCAGGAGAACCAAGTGTTTTTCTGTTCCTATTGCTAGGATACTTTGTTAGTATTTGAATTGTTTATGTATTTTCTATTCCGGTGAACAATTGAGTGTATGTATGTAGATTAAGGTCTGTATTGAAATTGTATCATTAAATCATTACTTTATTAGAGGTAGTTTACATGGGGATACTACAACAGTAATTTGCAAAAACTATGTTACGAAGAGGCCTCTCGTTGCACCTCTCCTAGATTAGGGAGCAACTAATATAATCGTAAAATCTCTGTCCAACCAATTCAAACAGTAGATAATAATGAAGCATTCATTCCTTTTCTGAATCGCTTATCCTCACGAGGCTTGAGGGAGTGCTGAAACCTATCCCAACTGACTTCAGGCACCAGCGGGGGACATGCTGAATTGGTGCCCAGTCAATCGCAGGGCACGAGGAGGTGGACAACCATTCAAGCTCCCACTCATACCTAGGGGCAATTTAGAGTATTCAGCCAGCCTACCATGCATGTTTTTGGAATGTGGGAGGAAACCAGAGTACCCCAAAAAAAACCCACATTATCCCAGGGAAAACATGCCACTGCCACGCAGGATTAAGCACATTGAATTAAACGATACCACGTGGAAATGATGCCATTGTAGTGTTACAATTGTAATTAGTGTAAATTTGTGCCATTGTGTTTTCCTGCAACAGGTCACTGAGTTTAGCAATTGTCTCGACAGATTTAATCTTTTGGACACAGAAAATGTTTTTTTTTTTTTTAATATTTGCATTATTATTATTTTTAATTCACCCTTGACAAAAGACAGTCCTATCAATTTCCACCACACACCCACCTTTCTCAGCATTCCTGAGCCTTTTCTCTCATCTGAGCAGCAGATGTGCATATTCCTCCTTAGGGTGAATCCTCTTCTATCAAGAAGGTCTGCCATACAAGAATGACCCAATTTATCAGACAGGCTGTTGATGGATCTAAATTAAAATTAGAGTGCCAATCTTATAAAGGCCAGTCGTAATCATATTCAGATGGAATAGGTTCAGTTCAACTGGAGCTATGGTGCCCAATCTTTTTTGCACCCTGAACCATTCTCACGTAATTACATATTTCAATGGACCAGTGGTAAAGTAAATTAATTAATTATATCTTCACCTAAAATGCAAATTCTTTGAATGTACATGGTGTATTTTGTGAGAGTCCAGTACTTGTTTCTCGTAATTAAGTGTAATCATTTTTTTTTCTCTCACAAAAAATGCCAAAGGCAAGTTTTTTAACACCAGGTGCTTTGGATCTACATGCCCGAGCAGTTTGAAAGGCTTCATGGTCTCAATTGAAAACCTATTGTAGCATTAAACATTGGGCCAAAATAAAGTCTCATGGCAAGTTTACTGTTATTCTCCAAAGTTTAAGGAGCTAATGAAGATGGGCGTCATCATTCATTGGCCATTTTATGTCTAGTCCTACCATAAAAAAAAAACGCATCTATTTTATACGTTGAAATAACTAAATTTTGGTAACTGCATGTGACTATGTGAACAGCACAAATAAATGTGAGGCTAGCCAATTTTAATATATGTAAAATGAAAGGGGATGGTGACAGTAAGGTGCACGTTTACACTAATGAGAGATATTCATATTAACTTTATGTTAAAAACACTGAAAGTGTGGTGAATACAGACTAGACAAAAATTGTGGAGGATCTTAAAGGACATTTTCCACCCAAAATTATAGTGCACATCAGGTATTTCCTTAACAGAAAACTATTAAATAAATTATTTCATTTGTTACAATATGTCTTAACCTTAGTCTTATAGATTCATGAGGTTAAAGTTAATTTTAAAATTAGCTTAACATTGCTTGCTTTTGCTCTAAAAGCAGTGTAAGGCCTTCATGAATTGAAATCCAGTAATCAAATCAGAAGCTTACATGGTTGAGAGATGTTGACATTTTAAGAATCCACATTTGGCTTTGTATCAAGTCCAATTCTATCATAAGCCACATGTCTTGTTTGCATGCCTTAATAACGATGACCTTTACAATTAGACAAATGTACTCTACTCACTGGTTCTTGTGGGACAGCCAGTCATTTTTTTATCTAATATTGGAGTATATATGAATTATCATATACAGTTTTAAAAAAAATCATTTGGCTCAGTACAAAAACTGTTTCTCTACCACCTCTTATTTGTTCCATTTTTACATAAAATAAATAATAATTCTTAACTATGAAATTTGGGACCGTAAATCCAAACCAGGGTGTAGAGTTCATTTCTCATTAAGACACTCAGAATGAAAATAAATTGAACAGACAGTGGAAAAAAAGTATTATCATAGTGAATTCTGACATTAGGTGGAACAGTATAAGTAAAACATTGTCTGTGTCAAATTCAAAATTAAAAGCTGATATCTTTGTTTTCATGTTTCTTTTCTTGTTGGTAGCAGCAGTTGTTGTGATGTTTGTTTTAATTTTTAACCTTGCCTTAGCTGAATCAATCTTGTCTTTGCTATTTCAGGAAGTGTTACCCTAAGGGTCACAGGAAAGTTGCTGTTTTTAGAAATTCACGGGGAAATCATTATTGAGACTTGCATTTTTTTTTCATTAAATACGAATTATAACTAATTAAAGCTCAACATTTTATTGTTTTGTTCCCCTCACAGAAGGAAAAAAATAAGGCCAACAAATTGACAAAGAATTCAAGTAATATATATATATATATTTTTTTGTTCATTTTACTTTTTCAGCTGCTGTTGTGTTTTCCATTAACAGCTCATGATTTTTTTTCCCATAACTGACAAAATATGTGTAGTGTTGGGCTCACTTATTGTGAACCTATGGCTGACAACAGAAATATTTGAAAGATATGAAAGCGACATACTGTACACGTTCAGAGAGACGTTCAACAGTGACACATGGATTGACTCACAGGCAAACAAAAGAAAAGACAGCCGGTGACAGGTGGGGTCATGCACATGCACTCTCAAACACAATCACATGCACAGAGTAGCTCTGGAGTTGATCAGAGACTATTTCAGTGTCACCTCCTTCCGCCCAAACCCCTGAGGAGTTTGCTATATGTGTCAGTGACGCCAATTTGTAGTAGATGTGCCTGCCACCCCTTTGAGTGCATATTTGTTTGTCTTGGGTTAGGGAGTAAAAAAATCATCCCTGTGGAGAAATCCAGTGCATTTGAATCAATATAAAAATGATAGTTTCTCAAATGCCTTACAAAAGATTGATATTAAATCACAAGTGAGCTCAAATTTGGAATTGTTCTGGAAATTGCCTGGAAAAACTAGAGAGGGATGTTTCAAAGAGACTATGAATTGATGCTGGCCTAAAAACCATGAGTTAATTCCACTGCAGATAAAAACTCATTGGTGTGCATGATTTCTTAATAATATTTTGTTTCAGCATGCTAACTAATCAAGTCTGGGAAGTTAATTTAGAAACTAATGTTTGATGTTGTTAGGTCCTTAAATGAAAAACTAAATTTAGAAAACACTTTTTTAGACAAATGTTTATCTTCTAGCAATAAAAAACAACCACATTTGAACTAAAAATATCATTATTATGAGGTACTCCGCAACAAATTAAGTGGTATAATGAATGATCATAAAATACAATTTCCATTGTTGTTGTTACTATTGTAGTAAAAAAGAACCTAAATGAAAGAGAGAAAAAAATCACATGGCATTAGTTCATGGGCACCAATTGTAACTGTTGTTTTACAATTTGGACCTTGTTTACCAAAACTGATGTGTTTAATGGTACATGGTATCCAAACAAAGAAGGCACATTGCCTTTTCTCTCCAAGGCTTTAAGAAATGTGGATTCTATGCAAAAGCAACAGTAATCATAATTATGAAAAAAAAAAGACTTGTCCATCCAATGTTTTGACATTGCCAGGCAGAATGCCACAGATGAGCTAATGGTAAGTGATAAAATGTAGGTTTATAAGGGATTAGTCGGCTGTTTGTGTGAATTAGACGCGCACACACGCAAATGCACATGGAGGCACATGAGATTCCCCAAGTTTAGCGATGCATTAGTGGTGTTTACAACAGCTCTGAATAGAGCTTACCCTTTGCTCCTCTAATGCGCCTCTTCCCCATCACTACCACCACGTGCAAACATTCAGGCTACGGAAACCAGTTTTGGTGGGATTTAGTTGAAGACGGAAATTGTTACTCCACAGATGTTCGAGTCACGGAGAGTGGGGAGGATGGAAATATTCATGCTTGTTGATGGGTGAGGTTACGAGAAGGGACAAGATCACAGCAAAGACATCTGAAAATGGAAAGAACGGATATTTAAAGTAGTTTGTTTTTAAAAAAAGCATTTTACCAGAAGAGTTCCTGCAATCAGAATGGGTGTAAAAATAAAGAACTATTTTGTCAAAAAATCATGACAACACTCAATGAGTTTTATCATTGAATTTTACACACCACATTATATTTTTGTGATACAAATCCTAAATTAACTTATCTGCAAAAGCTGATGTGAATTGAATAGACCATAATATTGATATCAAGGAAGAAAATATAAATAACTTTTGATTCCATGAACATTTATTAATTTGAAATATGAATTATTTGTCAAGAACGTACAGTCTCTATTCAAATTCAATTGTAATTCAGATAACCAAATATCTGAATGTCACCGTTGGATAACCTCATTATCAACAATGTATAGTAATTATTGTGATATGGTGGAAAAGCTCAGAGTTTGGGAGGAAAAAATGCACAAAGGGTACGTAAGAATATTTCTCTTTGCTTGCTTGCTTGCAGAGATTTTCTGGGTTGGCTTCAGTAATAGAATACTATCTTTCTCTCTGTCTATCTACCCAACCATCCATCTTTTTTTCTGTCAAAAATGTTGCTTGTGCTTTATGTAGAACAGAAAATACTCTTCTCTCAGAGCTTAGCAAACACTGGAATCTTCTTAAATCTATACTAATCCATTATCCTCTGGGTGTGCTGTTTCCAATGGGAGGGGTGTGTGTTTAGGAGGTGGGGGGTGGTTGTGTCTGCGGGAGAGGTGATAGAGCACTATAAAGTGAAAATGAAGAACATTGTCTAACAGTACCATGTCTTTATGCTTTATGTGTGAAAATAAGATAAGATTCAATGTTATAGGTTTTATCAGCATCAACACACCCAAAAGCACTACCTATTATAAGTGTATATTTTTGTATAAACACAATACAAAGCAACATGTCTTTGGACCCAAGGAAAAAAGGAGAACCAAATGGTTACATTCCCTTACTGCATGTCTGTATTACTTTTGCATGGGTGAGAAGGCAGCATCTGTTCCACTCTCTTCTAAAATGATATACAGTTCAATAGATGATCAAAGACAGTTATAGTTCAACTAAGCTAACCAGCCGAGAATACTCATTCAACCTTTGCAGGAGTGGAATATTACCAATAAAATATTTGGGAACATTTTAATATCATTGGTGCTCACATGGGCTTTGGCTACTGCCAATGTGGAATACCTATATAGCAAGTGATTTAAAATATTCATTCATCATCCAATTCGCTGATCCTCAGGAGGGTTGTGGTGGTTCTGGCGCTTATCCAAGACAACTAGGGGCAGTAAGCGGAAGACACCCTCCATTGGTTTCCAGCCAATCGCAGGGCACAAGGGTGCAAACAACAACTTATGTACACAGACATGCCCAGGGACTATTTAAAATGGCCAATCAGCCTACCACGCATGTTTTAGGGTTGTGGGAGGAAACCTATGCTGGTTTGAGGAGAACATGCAAAGTCCCCACAGTCAGGACGGATCCCAAAATTGAACCTTCAATTTCAGAATTTTGAGGTGGATATGCTCACAACTTGCACACCGTGCCGCCATTCAAAATACTTAAGACCAATGATGTATTTCTTAAATGTCTAATGCATGCTGTAACTACTTTGATTAACACCTAGAAGAAGTGATACAGATTTCTTGGTAAAAGCACAATAACCAATAGCCTATTTGGTCACAATATGCAGTACTGATCCAACAAGGACGGTTAAAAAAAATATATAAAAAAACTGAAAGTAGAGAGGAGAAACAGACAGGAAAAGCAATGGAGAGGAAAGGTCATTTTTCACTATGAGTCTTACTAGGGAGTGCACCGACGAACCATCAAACCAAGGTAATTAAAAAATAGCAAGGAGCAGAGAAATTGACGTTGCACAATAAGGCAACGATCCAAAATTACCTCACTTGAGAAGTGTAAGCACAGGCATTGCAGCTACTGTAAAGACAATGAGAGAGAAAGAACCAAGCTATGCACATTGCCATTGCCTCAAACAGGGGAGAGTATTTAAATGTTTGCCAACTGGTATGAAGAAAAAGTTAACTATGCGAACAACTTCCTTGAGATCCACCCACTTTGGCTTTTGTTGCCAAGAAGTTAGTGATCTTCAATCGTTTTTTAAACAATAATAAATAAACTCTTTGGGTAATATTATAATTCGATCAAAGATTTGCAGATTTTTGTTAATTATGTATTCTTAAAAAAAATGTATACAAGTAGATACAATTTGTCATTCCTAAATATCTTATCCCGACAGATATAAATGCTTCTTTCGACTCTATTCAGCTGAATGAATAAATTTACTCTTGCTTAAGTTTTTCCTAACTTAAGAGAGAATGACAGGACGGCTGGGTAGTGAGTATATTTTCATACCATTCTGGTGGGAGAAACTTGGCCTTGCTTTCAAAGCCTGATGCCAGATGGTAGGAGCAACTTGTGAGGCAAAGGAGGAGATAAAAGTAAACAAGCTTGACTCCAAAATGCCAAGACCAGATGAGAAGACATAACCCAATTCACGTACACCCGACACATACAGACATCCAATTCTGCATCACGATCAGCACTTCAAAAGACATCTTTAGATGTTTTTTTTAATAAGTCTTGCATGCTATTGTTAACATTTGAGTGAAACCATCTGTTTATCCTAAACAGATGATCCTACATTTACATGAACAATAAATAGGCGAAAGACTTACATATTTCTTCTTGTGAGTTAAAATCCAATCCCTCAATTTATCAAACCCAAATTCAATTGGAAATAAAATCTCATCTCATCTCATTTTCTGAACCGCTTTATCCTCAGTGCTACCGTTCTTTTAGTCATTTACCGCACCACTTATCATCACAGGGGGTGCTGTAGCCTTTCTCGGTTAACTATAGGCACCAGGTGGGCGACACCCTGAATTGGTGGCCAGCCAAAAGAAAAGGGAAAAGAAAAACAAATTTGCCCACACTAAAACATAGGGGAACTTTAAAGTGCTCAAACAGCCTACCGTGCATGTTTTTGCGATGTGGGAGGAAACCGGAGTACTCAAAGAAAACCCACATGCAAATTTGAGCAGAACATGCAAACTCCCTCCAGCAATGTCCAGATTGAACCCTCAATCCCATAATTTTGGGACCGATGCGTGAATCAGTCAGCCACCAGTGATTCTTGTACTTATGAAATCAATTCCATCCAAAAGTGATTCCATTACTTGTATTATTCGTGAATATAACATATTTTAAATTGATTTGGCAAATTTTGTTGAAGTGTTTTATACAACCCTAAACCAGGGGTAGCTAACCTATGGCCCGGGAGCCAGATGTGGCTCTTTTGACAGGTGCATATGGCTCTCCACTAAATTGTGAGATAAAATATGGGAACTGCTGTTGAGAGAGCTCAGTCCTGAATACATCAATAAGAGCGTTGCGTTGATCATTGTGGCGCCGACACTACCTTTAGTGCCTCTTTAAACATTTGTTTTTACATTACATTCTTATGCATGCACACTACCATTGATTATCATTGATTTGCTACACTGCGACAACGTTGTCAGAAGATCTCAGAGAACGATAGTACTTGGGGATATTACTACAAATAGCACAGATATTAGTGTATTTTTGCTTTTAAATTTTGAGTATGGCTCTGAAGGAGCAACATTTGCAAAACATTTCCCGACCCTTGCCCTAAACAGTTAAAACATATTTAAACAATGCCACAAATTGCCGTTTCGCAATCGTTTCATACTGAGATAAAATAGTTCCCAACATTTTTCTTCATAATCTGAGTACTTTGCATGTAAAAGCATTCATACCACTGTACTGGTATCTCATATAGTGAATGATTCCTGTGTGTGGCCAAAACTTTTATTACGGGTCATCTGTGGTTTGAGTTGTAAATTATTTATTTCATGAATCCCAAAAAAAAAAAAACCTGCAGGTCCGATATACTAAAAGAAGAAAAGAATAGCTTTACTGAAGGTGGAAGAGTTTAGCATATGGGGTAGCCAGACAGCTCAGACCCTCTTTAGATCAATAAAGGGGGACAAGTCAGGTCAACGAGTCGGGTATGAAGATTGTACTGACATGACCTTATGAGGAGTTGATCCAGACTTCTGTTTACTGCTCAAACCTCAGTAATCACCAAAAGCCTGTCGTAGGAAGACGAACTGTGAATAATAGGAAGAGCTACAGGATAAAGAATTTTAAATCCTTGCACCTTGCAAGTGACTAAGATCCAACAAATACAATGGGTTTAGCAAAAAATAATCCTACTTGTGGTCACAAGAGTTTGTGATTTGGTATCTCTTTGCATGGTTTCAGTTAAGCACATATAAATATGTATAAATATATATAGGAGTAGAGAGAGAGCAGGCGGCCATACTTAAAGCATGATGTTAAAGGAAATGTTATTTTAACATGAACAAAACAGAAATTTTGTTCTAATTAAACTGGGGTACATGGGTAATGTTCACTTGTAAGCACAAATGATTCGGATGCACTTTGATACAAAACTCCGGAGACAACGAGGATGAGCGGAAGGTGAGCAGACGGTGCATTCTGTTGATGCAAGATGTTCATATGCCTCCTAGCAAGATGCTGAGACACTTGTGGAGACAAAGGGAAAGAGTGGGCTCGTATGCCAACTGGCGGAATCATGAGGCATTTTGACGTGCCAAGCAAGAAAGAGGTTTTCCTGGATTCCACTGTATGGTGAAAATGTATTTGTTTACTGAGATTCATTTTCTCTCGTGACAATGCTGGTATCATAAAAACTCATAAACGACCCTTGTATAATGAAGGGCCACTGTATATAGTTCCTGGAACCAGGAAAAAAATTACACACACCTTCATTCAACTCACCCATTCACTCACCTTCACAACAGTCATTATAAGAGCTAAGTATGTCTGGACAAATAAACTTAAAATAACACTTAATTTTAATTAATAGATTATGTCAGCCAGTCTTTGATTATAATGTTGTAGCTACTCATTAAAAGCTGGCGATGAGGAGGTTGTCACTTTAAATAGCCTCAGGACATTTCTCATAATAGTAGGGATTTTTTTTGTCTTATCATTTCCTAGATACCTGACTTTAAATAGGAATTATTTCAAGGGAGTAAAGTAGCTTTGATCAACTCTGGGGCATTTTTCATCATAATTATCACATCAGCTTGGACAGGGAATCAATAATTCAAGTGGGTAGTGTGGTTACTTGCTTACAAAGCAAAGTGACTGAACTTAAAATCCCGGAGCTTGGGAAAAGTTGGGGAACAAACTTTATATTTAGTGTCTCTTTGATCCTGTCAGCAAATCAAAAAAATAGGCAATTGGCTAAATTCTGGGTTTAAATTATATTTTTTATATGATGTATTACAGCTGATTCATCAGTGCTCTATCATTCATTCATCTTCCATACCGCCCATCCTCAAAATGGTTGCTGGGGGGCCAGGCCCTAACCCAGCTGTCTTCGGGTGAAAGACAATACTACAGCCTAGACTGGTCGCCAGTCAGTTTTAGGGCACACAGAGAGACAAACGACCATCCACACTCCCTATCATACCGCCACCAGTGGAAATCGAGCCGGCACCTGCCTGCACTGAATTCAGGCAAATGAACCTCTATCAGTGTCAGTTCTTTTAAGGCTTTACTTTACTTTGCATAGCGTAGTATATTGGATTGGATAACTTTATTCATCCTGTATTCGGGAAATCAAACTCAAATCTATTGC
Organism: Stigmatopora nigra; assembly: GCF_051989575.1. Classification (NCBI taxonomy): domain Eukaryota; kingdom Metazoa; phylum Chordata; class Actinopteri; order Syngnathiformes; family Syngnathidae; genus Stigmatopora; species Stigmatopora nigra. The sequence goes on from NC_135513.1 coordinate 9,218,829, forward strand.
GCTATGCAAAATATTTTTTATATATTATTTTAGATTTTCGTAACTGATTTTTTTTCGTATTTCGAGACAAAATTCTCCCCATTAGGAAGTCAAGTTAAATCTCCTGAATCCAGTCCTTGGCTGCAAGTGCCTCTTCTACTTTGTCCTCTGGCATTTTACCTTCAGTTTTCACCACAGCAGTGCTCATTCAGATTCAGTACATATTGGGCCAAAACATGGCATCCATTTATTTGTTTAAAAAGTACTTTAACGTTTTCACCGAATGTTTCGGGTGGTTACACCATTTGCACAGTGAAGCATCATAGCGGAAAGAGATTTGAAGAGAAATGTTGTCAACTTGTTGAATATGACCCTTCCATTCAAAAGGGGTTATTTTTCGAAGTTTGATTCATCTTAGATTTTAGACTTTAAATGTTTCAAGAGCATCAATTTAGATCCATCTCTCAGGAGGGAAGCCTTTGTTGGTTTAAAACCTCTCTCAAGAAAGATACAGATACCGTTATTTTCTTGGAGGTAAGAAATACAGTGGTGAATTTATATTTATGTATAAAAATGTAACCTTCAACCAGAAAAAAAACATATTTTTATGGAATTTAAATCGCAATTGTAATAATTGTTCCATTATTATTTTCTATGATTATATACACATACAACATGTTGAACAACTCAAGGTTATTTTTTTTCTGGTGATGCCTTATTTGGCCTCAAAAGTATTTGCTCCAACCAAGTGTTCATCATTGTTGTCTACTTAGCGTGTTTTGCCATTGTCAATCACGTTGCGTTGCTTTCAGTGCTTGAGGCTGAGGTCTGTCTTCTCCTTGGTTTCCCCTCCTTGGGGTCAGGGCATGAATCAGAGGCCTGATTCCGTCACCACTGGTTACCTACTCACTGAATCCTATCTAGAATAGTAGGATGAGAGGGGATGGTGGCTGAGGGCAAACATTTTTAGGCTTAACAAATGAATCCATGTGTATGTTTACGTTGTGTGTTTGTACAAGATGTGTGTACAGTATTCCCTCGAATTTCGCAAATAATCTAGACCAGCAGACATGGCCGCGATAATAAAAAAAAACATGACGTAGGATCACAATATTATTTCTTCTATGCGTACATGTTTTGTGTCCAAACAAAATCAAGAAGTGTAGATGTTAAACATTTCACAATCACATGCATATCTAAATAATTCAATGTATTATTATTTAAAATGAAGATGTGGAAGATGATGTTTTTTTGTGTGGCTTATTTAGGTCTTTATTCCAAGTCAGTTAAATCCTCTCCATCAGATTTGAGAGGTGTCGTCTGGTTAGCAAGAGGAACTTATGTGAGAGGGTTTTGGCAGACAAAGAACATGGCGATGGGGAGTTGTGACTGCTGTTTCTTTTTTGCACAACTATGGTTTTGTACTAGGACACGAGAACATCAAGACAATTGACAAATTTGATGTCAATGTTGTCATCTATCTCCGGGATACTTTGTTGCAAAACTGTGTGCCATATTTAAGGTCTCTTACCGATTTCTCAAAATAATAAAACCACATTCTTCATCCTTATTGTCTTACCTTATTTACGTGCATAAAAGTCTATCTTGTTGAGAACCTGATGCTTTTTAATAACAGAAATTAGGTGTCCCCTGGCCGGAGTCAACTGGGATAGGCTCCAGCACCCCTTGTGCCACTAATGAGGATGTGATGAGAATACTTCCACAATAGTCTGAAGCCGCGAGATGATGAGGGATGACAGTAGCCTTTTTTTGGTGGCATGTCTTTAATACAAGGCAAAATGTAAAACCATGTATTTTTCCGTTCATAATTTTTTTTTTGCAGAGACACCCTTTTTAGCAGTCTTTTGAATTGAATGGAATTGATTTGAATGTTTGGGTGGTGAAACGTGTGTCTATGTGGGTGTGTCATGTTACGCCTGCATGTGCCTATGGCAGAGTGCATATGTCTGATGTGGTGTCTGTGTTGAAGGTGAGAGGGCTGATGGGGTCTCTTGGAAGTCTATTTAGCCAGAGTAATGAACTGCATCTGCCAGAGATGAATATGAGGGAAAGGCTCAGAGGCTCAGGCTGACAGCTAGGTCACTTCACTCAACCTTGTATAGAGAGACAAAGTGAGATAGACGATGATTCAGCTGCACTGACTGCCTGCTTTGGAGGTGCCTTAAGATCGGGTCGACCCTGAGTCATTGATTAGAATGCCCATTGCTTCATAGACATCTGGAACAAATCACAAACCAGCCATGCTGGCCATTTCATTTCTTTTAATTGTCCCAGTGGTGATGGGTTTTATACATTCATTCATTCTTTTCTGAACTGCTTATCCTCACAAGGGTCACAGGGGGTCTTTATTCCAGCTAACTACGGCCATCAGGCAGGGGACAACCCCCCTGAATTAGTGGCGGGCTAATCGTGGGATGCCAGGAGACAGACAACCATTCATTCAAACACTCATACCTATGGGCAATTTAGAGTCTTCAACCAGGCTACAATGCATAATCTTATAAGGAAAAAAATTGAAATTCCTCACAGAAAGGTCCAGAGCTGGGATCATACCCTCGGTCTCAGTACTTTGGGGCCGAAGTGTTAACCACTCTTAGTTTTAATCATTTTGAAATTTTACTGTGTTTTTCCATGCACATATCATAAATTATGGGTTGGGATCAAACCCTCAACCCCATAGGGATTGAGGGTTCGAACCCAGCTCGGTCCTCACTGGGTGGAGTTTGCAAGTTCGCTTCGGGTTTGCTTGGGTTTTCTCCAGGTACTCCAATTTCATTCTGCACCCCAAAGCGATGCGGGGTAAGGTGCTCAAAACCTTTGAATTGCCCTTTGGTCCTATTGTGAGCGTGAATGACTGTCGACTTGTGCCCCGTGATTGGCTATCCACCGATTCAGAGCGTCACCCACCTGGGAGTTAGTAACTGGAATGGGCTCTAGCTTGAGAGGATAAGCGGTTCAGAAAATGAACGAATCAAAGAATAATATGAAATGAATGTGACTTTGTTTATTTTGTTTATTTTTTTATTATTTACTCAGTGTGTTTAATGAATGACAGGTTTGTCTTGATCACTTTACTGGAGCAGTATAATACAGATATTGTTGTAGGTTCCAGTTCATTAAGTACAGCCAGAATTCATAAAACACACTGTCATTTTTTTAATAAAGGGTTTCAAGAGTATCGTATCTAAAAATATGGTACTTGTTTCAGCGTGACCCCTCTTTTGTGCATTTCTGATTATACTATCTTCTGTTGTTTGTCAGGTAGTCTTCTTTTTTTGATAATAGTTTGCGTCTTCACATCTCCTTCCCGTCGAGTAATTTTCTTACCTATTCGAACCCATCAGCTTTACTTTCCCTTCTGTTAGAAACCTCATCAGCGTTTTTCATTCTGCTTATTCCCAAAGATTTGACCTTTGCCTGCCCATGATCACCAATGCCTTCACCCAAGCCTTGTCAAATGTGTTTTAGACTGATATTTCTGTTTTTGTTTTCTAAATAAAAGAGTCACGTTTATTCCTGACTCCTGTAAAATGCTTCCGGTTTTCAATATTGATAATCTTCACTATTAATGGAATATAGTCTATGAGATGCACGTAATATGAGAATGCAAATTGAACATTCATATGCTTCTGATTTAATTAATTCAATTTTCCTCTCTAATGGATGAAATTAAGGCGCGCACGGCATTTTGTGTTTCTAAAACAGAAATAAAAATGCCTTGAGAGCATGGCAAAAATTCTCTAATTAATCTCAAAGGGTTTCAAGGTCTCACTCAAACTCACCCGACCATGCATTTTTGCTTCTTAAACTATGAAGAAGTCCCAGTGGGACATGGTAATGCTTTTTCTAAACACTACCCACAAATTTAAAAGCATACAATTGTGTCTATGTAAAATATTACAAATATACTGATACCACTACTGCTACAAAAATAATAAGAATAGCAATAATAATAAAAACAACAACAATGATAATAATAATCGTAATAATAATTATAATAATCATCATCGATAGTAATGATAATAATAATGATGGGTCACCCAATGGTGCAGTGGTTCTTCCAGCTGACTTTGGCGTGGGTATTCTCGGTTAAATTCCCACACGGTGCCGGTATGATTGTGAGTGTGATTGGTTGTTTTTATCATTGTGCACTGCAATTGGCTGGTCACCAATTCAGTGGTCGCCTGCCTTCCTGGTTGTGGATGGCTGTGATGGGCTACAGCACCCTCCACGACCTTTGTGAGAATACGCAGTATGGAAGATGAATGAATAATGATGATCATGATGAAAAATCATTACTTTACATAACAAGCACATCAAATGACCTTATTGGGCTGTTTTTCTTTGTTCACCACAAGTTGAAGCCAACTTCTATTTTTCTAGGAATTGCACAAACAGGAAAGATAATCTTGCTCCTTAACAATGTTCATTTATATCACATTTACCTTGCAGACATTCGTGTGGAATAAAAAAAAATACATTTCACTTAATACAGCATATGGCTTAGCATGAGTAAATAACTATAATAATAAGAGTGAATTATGAATCCCTGTATTTCTACATTTATGATATCTAACCATTTTTCTTGTTTTAAGCTCTCACTCTTCACTTTAATCCATTATTTTTTGATAGAATGACTCTGGATGTAGTGCTAATCAAAAGCCTAAAGGCCATCCAGTCATGCAAGAAACCACCAGATCAGACACATGACGCAGTCACATGAATCTCTGCCTCTAAAAGAAGGCAGGCTTGTGACGAGCACAAACAGATTCATCTCTGTCTTTAGTCAGTCAAATGACAGAAACATCCACCACTTCCAATCATCCTGGATTCAAGAACTCTTTCTTTTGAACATCTGCGACACCATGTGAGAATCATATTGGAATGAAAGGAGAGGATGGGAAAGTTTTGGGAGATAAACACATATTTTGAATGATAGGCATTATGACACATTTTCCCTCGCTTTTTATTATATGAAAGTCAAGCAGAAAGTCCACATGATTCATTAGGGTGTCAACTTGGTGTCTAGTGAATATGCAAGCACTAAAAATAAAAGTAAGAACAGGAAAGGCGTTCAGTAATAAAACCAAGAAAAGAGCAGGTTTCCCAGTAGACTTCTCGTAAAATTATTACCGACAAAAAACACTTTAAAGAACTTCAATGACACAGTTTATTTATTACTTGACCCCTGTGTATGAGCTCGTGCGCACGCGTGCGTGTTTGTGAGCATATGATTGTAAAATCTTTGAAATATAGCTCAGCAATAATAACCCCTCCCCTTCCTGTACATGAGCATATACCGAGCTAAAAATACACAGCCAACCAATAGCTCTTTGACACGTTAAAAATCAAAATCAAAAGAGAATGTCAACCAATCCTTGGTTGGCGTGAACAGAGTTTGCTTTTTATTGTAATTATTATTTATTTATTTATTTGTGTTTTTAAATTTTTTAGTATTTCTCTTTTCCAATCAGAGCAACCCTTTATTTTGAAGCACTTGGAATTTTTTAATGACTAAGGTGTAGAAACCAATAATTACAGTTTTTGGAAAAACAGAACTTTACGTTTGTATATAGTTTCGTATATAGATATATAGATATATATATAAAGAGAGAGATTCATATATGTATAGAGTCATATTGATTTAAAAGCTTTATAAAATAGCACAATAAACACATGTCACACGATAGAAAGCACTGAAAGTGTTTGATTGTTTATGTATAGGCCGAGAATGTTAAAAAAAAGAAAAAAATCCTGGTAATCCATCACTTCACTTCCATGAATCATCACTTGTTCATACATTAACACCTTTTCTTAATAGTTAACATGATGTTTCATCTCATTTTCTGTAGGAAAAAGCAACCTAGAATATGCCTGAACACATTGCTGTTTGCCACCATATGTTGCAAAATGTACAGTTTGCATCTATATTTCTTCACACGTTAACCACACAGAAACAAGTGAAATAAAATAAGATTTAAAGACAGTGAAACAAAAGAAAGAAAAAAAAGGAAAAAACTGAAATTCAGGTTTTGTATTCAATTCTTTGTGTCCTTTTCTCCCTGTCATTAAAATACCTGTATCGCATCGCTGGCTCTCTTTTACAATATATGTCACTCATTGTACAGTATATACTAATGTAGTCTCTATACAGTTAGCCTATTGGTGACAATAGAAGTCACTAAAGGGCTTCACATGGCGCTGGTACAGGTTGATAACTCCACATGTACGTAAACAGGCACACACACAGCTCTTCCGAGTCCAAAACCATCTCTGTGAATGAGCAGGTCCTTCATGGTCTTTTGTATTCCCTTTTCACTTCTCTTTTCATTATTTGAAAAATCGTAACGACGTCAAAAGAGTGTTTCATGCCCTGATCTCAGTCCTGCTGAGAGGAATAAGGCCTTGGAATGCTCCTCAGAAAATGAAAGGTTGACAGCTACTCAGAATTTAATTCTTCTCTTTTTGGCAACCAAAGCCAAGGCTTTGCTATTGCTTGCCACCCAAGAAAATGGCATTTATCCAGGGTTATTGTTGTCCAGCTTTTTGTTTATTTAGTTTTAGTTTGAGGTCTCTATCATCAGTGTTGGCGGTCTATTACTGAACTTCACGCTGTCTCTGACAGGTCCACATGGAATGAGCTAGCAAATCCTCTTGTGGGCTGTAAGACAGAAAACAGTCATTAAGACAAATGACACCATTTCCCAAGTGACTTTTTAGTAACGGCTCAAATAAAGCTCGATGAAGTATACAGACAATGAAGGACTCTCGACAAAGAAATACTATATACACCATAAACTGTCCTCCACTATCCTTGTAAACAATGGGTACACCCTGAACTGGTTGCCAGGCAATCGCAGACAAAATGCATTGTTTTTTGTGTTGTACTTTTTAATTAGTCACTTGGCTTAGTACACAATACCCAACTTCATTAAGAGTAAGTTTTATGTGGACATAATAGTTTGAATTTTATGCACATTTTAAACTGTCCCACTTTGTTTTCACCTGCATGAGTAATTGTATGTATGAGTACTGCTCTACATGACACCTGACTAATCAAATAAGCCAGAATTACTATTTCTTTTAATCACCTTATACAATTTCAATTACTATGCAGATAATTTTATGTCATTTTTTTCGGCAAATGTGGGCAGCATATGACACATGAGGACTGTATCCAATTATACTTGGAAAAATATGGAACTTTAAGTTGCTACTGAGCACAAGTCGCACTAGCCAAATTTGATGAGAAACCAAGAAGAATTATACGTTAAAGTAACAATAGTAAAATGGAGAACAACAGGCTATATAGGCATCTGTTAACATAACAGTAATTCAGATAACTATAGCCTAAAAAAAACATAACTGGCTGTCTTGGGTCATAGATAAAGATAGAAAAAAAACATGTAGTTGAGGATTAGTCTCAAGCCCAGTCTTCATTCCAGAGTTTGTGTTTTCTGTGTGGAATTTGCATGCTCTTCCCATGACCGTGTAGGTTTTCTCATGATACTCCGATATCCTCCCACATCCCAAAAACATTAGGTATGAGTTTGTGTGTGAATGATTTTCTTTTTTATCTTTACGTGGCATGTGATTGGCTGGCAACCAATTCTGCTTCCTAGTGTGATAGGGATTCAACAGCACCTCTGTCACAGTTGCGAGATAAGCCGGTATAGCGGATGAATAACATTTAAATTCAGTTAAAACAAACGTACGATGACTTAAACATTTGATTTGTCACACTCGAACATTATATGAAGATGAAATCTTCAGGTTACTTTAGGTCAGTGGTTTTCATTTATTTACTGTGGCAATCTAATACTTAACTCTAACATACCAGTCTTTTTTTTTATCTCTCACCGAAATAACAGTAAAGCCAAGTGCTACATCTGCTTCATCATATTTCCTCCTTATGGCTTTCAGCTAACTTATGTTTGACTCACTATTTGTGTTGCTCTCTGCCTTTCTATGCATCACTGACAAATACTTTTCCGTGCTATTTTGCTGTGATGACCCCTAAAGGGAAAAGCCAAAATTCAGTTAGTGGGTAAGCATGACTGGCTGGATAATTCTGCTCTGTACTGTTTGTTCTTCTTCATTGTTGAACTCGCTGTGCGAAATATGACAGGGAACATCCACTGAATAAATGTGCATTTACTCTATATTCTAGTAAAAAAAAGTTTGTATTTCTAAGTTTTATGCTCCCAGGCATTTCATTTTGCCCCCCAAGGGGTGCACGCCTCACTATTTGAGAAGCTTTGATTTAGGTAAAAAAACAAGTGAAATAATAAATTTGCCACATTATCACAAATTGTTTTGTACAAAGTTAAATATGTCCTATTTTCATCGCGATCATTTTTAATTTTTCAGGGTGCTTTGGCAGCTAAAGGCAAAATAGCAATCATTTTTCAACACAGATAATTATTGTTCAGGAGAGAAATGGCTTAGCACAGTTTGCCAGGACAAAAAAAATGCAATTCTTTACCTTAGAGACAACCAACAGTCAGCATGCAGTTTCATGGAGAATGTTTGCGTACATGTTCATGACTTGATTGGAAATGACCCCGCCACTGATGTGTATTTCGAATCAATTCCCTACTCTTAGAGCTAATAAATTATTCATGCTATGTGGGAGCATGGAAAGGATTTGTTATTGTCTCCTAATGAATGCTGGAGAACACTTTAGAGCTGGAAATTCTCTTTTATGTTCCAAATGATATCAATATGATGAATGCGGCTCAACTTTTCTCGCTGAAGATTTTTTTTTCTGAGCATTGTTTGTCATAAAATACAACCATTCCAAGAATCCCGTGAATTCTAATCATGTTTTAAACTACAAACAATATTCAGATGTACATGAGTGGTGATGAAATAAATAAAAACATGAGGTGAGTTTGATGTTGATGACCTTTACTTAAATGAGCAGTGCACCAGATAAAAAAAAGAGAGTTTGGCAAAGGATTTGACAGGGGAAATTCACAAAGCTGTAGAGGGACACAAATAGTCCTCAGGAGATTCATCTGGAAGGAGTGATCTGATATGATTTATTTTTGTCACATAATTACAAACAATTAGTGGGGCCGTCTACTTCAGTGAATTTTGGACAAAGGGAGAGTAAGCAGTGTTTGGATTACAATTTACATTTGACAAAAACAATAAATTACAAATTTCAATAGAGCATACTAAAGTTGCTCTTTGAAGCTCCTTATGTAAATAAAAAAGGAGACCTAAAAGTTTATATAGTCCAAATCAGACAGAGGCGTATTGAGAAAACCCTCCCTTAATATCTGTACTGGACTGGACCAAAGTCCAAGGGTCCTAGGGATTTCTCATATTGATACTCACACAAAAAAGGTGATTTGTAAGGAAGGGTCCCCCTATCATACTCTTTCCTCTCTAGAGTGTTGGAGCTGTATTGCTGCTGTGGCGGATGAAGGTGATGGTGAAGGCTGTTGTGTGACTGTGACCTTTGACCATCCTTGCCAAAGGTGAAGAATGACCTATCGTTGGACGAAGTGGTGGACGATGTCAGGGCGACTTGGTCGGAGAGGTTGACAGAGGAGGGTACCTCAGTGTCTGGGAGTGTAGCATCCATTCCGGGGACATGGAGGTTGCTGCGGTAATCTGGCCCCTGGCGTCCATCAGATTGGACAAAGGAAGGCATCCAGCAGCGGTCAGAATGGCCCAGGGCTTTGCACTCTTCTGTGCAGTTGGAGAACAGATCAGCACCTGCAGTCAGATCAGTGGAAATACAAATGTAAGACTGTAAGGATTTGAATGGGTAATGGTGGCCCCAATGTTGATAATTTGTAAGAAATGTGTTAGCAAGGTAAAATGTTTAAAAGATATTACCCCTTCAAACATCAACATCTTAAAACACATAACTGAGCCATCAAACGTCAACAAAAGCAACAATTATCCCAAGAAATGTGAGATAAAAAGCAACAAAATATTCACTTGACTGCTGAATTGCACTTCAATGTCAATCATCACTATACAACCAGACACTCTGTAATTGATGTAGGGTTACTGCCAAAAACAAAACATTTATATGAAAAGATAAATTAACATGGGGAATGATATAATAGAAGAGGCATGAAAGGGATTTAAGTTATGTTAATTACACTCTTAGAGAGAATAAAAGGAGGGGGTGGAGGGTAAGTGAATGCACAAGATTATAAAAGGGAAAAAATGAGGAAAAGGAAACATGAAAAGAGTCGTCATAATAATTACAGCCTGCAGCCAATTCTCTCCTGTGCAGATTGGATTTGTGTTTCTTCGTGTTTTCCCCTGTAGCTGGTGAAATGTGGAAAAGCAATGGAATTGTGTTTTCAAAGAAGACTGAGGGCTTATATCAGAAAGAAGGGGGGCAAAGGAATAGTGAGCAAAAGAAAAGTGTACAATTCCCAACCCCTCCATTTTCCTTCCCCCCAGAGGCCAAACTACCTCATCATCAAAGAGCCGGCAGTTGCTGAAATACACCCTTGGAACAATGGCACTAGTACTATCTAGTACTTATTAATACGGTGTTATAACACAGTGCATAAAAAATATATAGTTCTATCATAAGATAAATTCCTGTAAAGTCTTCGAAATGCAGGATATTTGAAAACAACCCCCATCTATTGAAAGTAGCTTGAAATATTGTGTAGAAAATATCATCATGACAAAGTGGCTTGGCGGTTGAGTGAGTAGCGAGTCCTGGTTTTGATCCCAGGCTGTTCCTCCTGCATGGATATTGCCTGTTCTCCCCAGGCTTGTGTGGGTTTTCTCCGGGTGCTCCGGTTTCTTCCCACATTCCGAAAAAATGCTTGGTAGGCTGGTTGGACAATCTAAATTGCCTTTAGGTGTATGTGTGAGCGTGATTGGTTGTCAGCTGGGATAGGCTCCAGCACCCCCATGTAAACTTTGTGCGAATAAGCGGTTGAGAAAATGAATGAATGAATCATTACGACTTTCCTTTGGTAACGTTGCCAGATTGTGTTTTTCTGTTGACCCCTTTTTATTTCTAAGGGAGAAGCATGAATCTGACTAAAGCCTGACCAATTTACTGTGAATTATATTTACCCACTCTGAACAAAGAAAAAGCAAAGAAAGTGGGACATGTCATGAATGCAATTTATCAAATGTTTTATTTCACTTATGTTTACTTTGACAGCATACTGCTGCTCTTTTTGTGCTTTGTGTCTATCACAGCAAAATGATCTCCCTTAAACAGTTCGTACTGTTAAAAATAAACGAAAAGGAAAAGATAAGGAAAGCACAGCCTTATCATCATTGGTGAGGTGAGAATATTTTGGCATCATGTTCTGCATAAGCCAGTTTTTTGTTTCTCATTTTACCATATATGATGTTGTGGGTTTTTGCATTAGCAGCGATGCCATTTGTTCGTTAATGATTTACCTGACCCTAACTTTATAATTCATTAATATGTCATTATTTTTTTCTTCCGATTTCAAACATAATATTTCAGTTATTGTACAAGATTTAGAATAAGAATCTTATAATCACTGTGTGGCTCATGTTCAATAACAACAATAGACAAAAATATTGCTGTTGCATTTTAAATTATTACTTAAGATGGGCACACAAATACTAAGAATAGAACCCAATTTGAACCCAAATTGCAAAGATTACAGCTTAAATTGGGCACACAAATACCAACAATACGACCCAATTTAAGCATTTTACCTCACTTTGATGAAACGATTATCAGAACAAATTATTTTCTAACAGACAGTAGTAATATTATTTCAAATGGGGCTCAAAACAATTGCTTCTGTTGAGTGTTTGTAAAGCATTTATTTCCATTTATTTGCAACATAGTAATGACTAATAAATAATATATTTAATTAAAGAATTGTCAGACGATATGTGAACCTTGCCTTAAAAAGAGGGTAACCCTAACCCTAAAAAAGAATTCCTTACAGGGTATTGTGCAGCATCTAATATTGCTGGATTGGAATTTAGAATGCCAGAACACATTTTTAAAACACAACGTCTTAAGAAAACTAAGTTAACCAGGATGGGCACAACCCATCTTCTCAGCTATCAGTACAAATTGCTTAAACTCTAAAAACAGTTTGAATAATGAATGTGTGGGCTTGATTATTTAACATTGCACTGCTCATTTTTGTATTATTTACTATGTATATGTTTGTACGTATGTAGAAGAGATACTTATTTTAAGTTGCAATTTATCTTGCTGCTCAAGGCATTCTAGTAGATTTGATGTTGAAATCGCTTATGGAAAAATGTGACACAAATTTAAATTAAATGGGTCATATGAGTGTCATGTGAATCTAATTCCAACTTTTAATGACATTTCTTCTTAAGTAGATAACACTATCAACTGGTCATAGCAGTGGTCGGCCCCTGTGTTTGGGTGGGTATGATAATGCTACTAATTCAGGACGCATGGGGAGCAGGCAAGCCATGTGACTACTGTGACCGTGAAGTCAGATGAGACACAAGGCTCCCAGACAATCAAAAGAGCATGCCAAACAGAAGCGGGAGTGAGAGATTTTCAGGGCAGCAAAGCTGCAGGAGCCATAAGGAAAGGAGGGAAGGACCACAGAAAACACAGATGGAGAATGAAATAGCCCACAAATATAAATGAGGTCGACATCACAGAAGAAACAGGAAGATACATGCAGTGCAGTGGAGAGTTAATATACAACATGCATTTATTGTTTTTCTAAGACAAAAAAATCTGCCTAAAAAAACATTAAGGGAAAAGAAATGCTGCAATTGGCTGGCAACCAGTTCAGGGACTACCCCGTCTGTTCATAGTCAGCTGGCAAACTCCACAACCTTTGTGAGTGAGGATAAGCAGTACTTAAGATGTGAATCATAAATGATCTACCCTGTAAAACTGATCATCCTTATATGTGGGTGGACATCTCATTTTTGTTTAGAGAGGCTACATTATTAACATTTAGTATATAAGCCTGGCCTGCTTGACCCAAACTATGACAATAGGGCATTGTACTCTGCTGAAGATAAGTATAGAGTGCAAAGATGCTCCAACTTGAAAGGGGTCTTTGCCTGTCAGCTTGCTCTTAACAAACTGCGACATCAACACATATGTTTGCAAACACACTAGCTTTAAAGTACTCTTATGCCAAGTTAGTAAATGCTTGGACACAAACAGACAGGCAGGCCATGTGCGCATGACACCCAGTGGCTGTTGATCCTCATGAAGCACCTTCACTTCCTCGGGCAGGAAGCAAACAACAACCAAAACAGTGAGTGGCAATGACAGTCCCTGCCAACAGCACTCTCCCTCATCGTGACCTCATCCGGCAGGCGAATGCACACACATGCACCCCTATGCGCATATACACCTACATATACACACACGACTAGCAAAATTGAACAAATGCAAAGGGGTAAACAATGGTACACAAAGCAAACACAATCTACTTTCTAATAAGCCAGCAGGACTCCAGATACTCCCAAACCCCATAGTGTTTCATTTTTCATTACATGGCTGCACATTTGTGAAAACCCATGTTGGAATGATTTGACTAATTGTGCTTCCTGAATTATATTCAGAAAGTGGGAGCTGGGGGAAATGAGGGGAAGAAAGACCCACATGTTTGAATGCATGTGGGTGAGTACTCAGATTAGAATTAGGCTGACTTTGGTACCGGCATCCTAAGTTCGATTCCCACTCGGTGGAGGTGTGATTGTGAGCATGTGTGGTTGTCTATTTCATTGTGCCGTGTAGTTGGCTGGCAACCAATTCAGGGTGTCTCTATCTGTTGGCTATAGTTGGCTGGGATAGGCCACAGCACTCCTCGCAACACTTGTGAGGATAAGCAGTACGGAAAATGAATTAATATATATGGTCATTCATTTTGTATTTCAGAAAGAATAAAGGCATGTCGATATTTTGACAGAAGTTTAAGAAAATAGGGGAGTAGAGAGGCTTCTGTGCAGGAGCAGCCCAGTGATGGGTTAACTATAGACATCCCAGGGCAGAAACACAGCAAAGATGTCTGCCATACTGCTCAACAAAGGCAGACAGAGAAATTGTTGTGAGTCTCAAAGAGGCAGCTGTTAGTGTTTTGATGGAAAGCCGAGATGGCTGTTTGCCCATGCCTCTGCCAGGTTGATTAATCTCCCACCTTACTGTACAGGCTCTTGGTGACCACTGGTTATTGATCTCTGGTTTATGTGCTATTTCGATGCAAGATGTGCTGGATACTTTTTTAATGAAATCAATACAACTTTCACAAACCTGTCTTTTGTCATGTTACTGCAAAATGTAAATCACCATTTTCAATTAAAACCTTTTTTTCAGTGGTGATGAACCTGTCCATTTCTTTAAACCGTGTTTACACATATAAGATCAGAAATTAGATAGGGCCTATCCTAGACGCCTATGGAATTTTTCGAATAAAACAAAAATAAACGCATCAATAACCTCATCAAATATGGCCTTTCTTGGCGGCCTAACGGCTGATTGGTTATATATTTATATATATATATATACACACACATTTTTTTATATATTCCATCTATGTTTTTTGGCTGTGAGCAGAGATGGTTAGTAAACCCTGTTTGCTAAATGCCTTTGACAGATCACTGACAGGGAAACATGATGCCTGCTACTAATTCATAATCATCAATCTTACACACCCTTGCCACAGTGATTTAATTGCCCCATTTTTCATGGCGTTTTTTCCCTCGCAAAAATGTCATCATGATAATTTTTGTTCTCCTCACCGTTTCACAGATCTGAGCATCCATGTCAGTGCAGCCTTTGTTTTTTGTTTTTTGTTAGTGTTTTATGGGGGATAGGGTAATCAATTTCATATTACAGGACATAATACAAAAAGAAAACCACACTGTATTTGAATAAAACAACCTCAATTACGGTGTGAGCTAGATAATGGGTGTGGCAGTCAATCACTTGTGCTTCAGTGCCTGACACAACAGTGTTTCACTCCAGACACACTGCTTTCAGGAAAGCTATTTGCACTTTTTAAAAGCATCTAGAGATAACCTCACAGCCACAATCCATTTGATTTAAAACAACATCAGAGCCTTATTTCCTAAGTGTCACAAGAGTGGCTGAGCAGGGGGCAAATGCAGGTGTGGATGATGATATGCCAACTGCAAATGCTTTTCACTTGATTTTAAATATCCTGAGACATACCAAAAGGGACATTGTGATATGCAGTCCTGTGAGGAAAACCTGCTTCCAAACCCCCTTAGATAATTACTATGCAAAGGCTTCAGAAATGAATTACTGCTCAGCCAAGTGTTGCAGAGACCAACGTGTGGGGGAAACAGAATGAAGGATGAGACTCGGCATGCCACAAAAGTGCGTCACATAGTCGTTTAGGTGTGTACACGCTGGCAAATTTGTTTAAGCACACAAATTCTGGACAAATATTCAAAAGTAATGTGAAGCGTATGATGATTTGGAGCATTCTTTTTCTCAGATTTTCTGTGAGAAATTGGCACAAAATCTTGTTAGCCAACAAACACTGCCCACATTTGACAAGCATATATTGTAGTATGTCATACTGAGGTTTACAAAGTAAATGACACCTATCGAGTACTTTAGATGCAAAGTTATAAGGCAGTAAGGTCAACCAAGTTCAGAACGGAAAGTGATTTTCATTTCTTGAATCTCAAGATTGATTTTTATTTTTTAATAATATCAGCACAAACATGTCCAGCTGAGTTTATATTGCTATTATGCTGGCGAGTCAACTGTTTGCATTTCATATTTCATGAATCCACAAAAAAAAAAAAAAAAACATTCAGTTAAATGTTAAATTGTGTTACACTGGACTGCAACACAATGGTAATTCATCATCATAATCATCATTTTTTTAGAACGGATAACAGTTGATATGTCTTGCCTTAGCCATAAGTACTTTACTGTAGTAAGGGTACAACAAGCAGATATTTCCGCAAGTGTTTAGAGACCTCATTTTGTGTATACTAATAGTTCAGAAAATAAATAGGTTGAATGTCTATTAAATGGGCTTTTGTCCCTAGCCCCTACAAATTGTGATGGTCCACTGCACACTAGACCAGGGGTCAGGAACCTATGGCTCGTGAGCCAGGAATGTTTCTTTTGATGGGGGCATATGGCTCTTTGCTCACATGCAAGCTTAAATGTGGAACCCGCTGGTAAGAGAGCTTAGTACTGAACGGACCAATAAAAGCCTCACATTGGCACATCTAAGTTGCGCCGACACTACTTCGAGCACCACTAAAAAAAATGCACGGATTCAATTTTACTTTTAATTTCTGGGTATGGCACTCAAGGAATTACATTTAAAAAGATAATTTAAAAAGATGAATTATGGATGGCTATCTCGGTCAGCTGTGACAAAAAATGTGGTAACATTACTTCAGTTTTTTATAAGAAAGTTCAATTTTAATTTTATATATTTCTTGAAATTGCATCAGTTGGCCAGATGGAATATCTATGTTTAAATTTATGTGAACAACCCAGTCGATTTGCTGCACTTCCTCATACTAAGTGCGTGCCAAGCTTCCACTGAGGAAAACCAGGCTCTTTATCCGTCCGGCGAAGGATGAACAGCGTGGACAAACAATTTGGTGTTATGCCGCCTTGTAAAGGACACATGAAGAAGCCTGGGGCAAAGCAGTTGGAGGTGCTCATGCTGATTACCGGCGTACAGTTTCCCAAGGACAAGCGACTGACCTTGTCTAAAATACTCTTTTGCCAATGAACATTTGAAAATACCATTGATGCATGTTTACCAAATGACTGTTCATCTGTTTTCTTAAGATATATATTTTTCATATAATAAATAAAATGTTTACATATGATATCAAATATGGAGTAAATAAAATGCAACTAAATGGTTGGAGCCAATTCCGAGCAGTCATTTAGTTACCATGTAGCATTCAACACAAAACAGGTAATTAAATCAGGTTCCTAACCTGTATTTAACAATCCTGTGTATTGAGAATAAGATCTAATTAAATAATCTCAATACTATCACACCATGCTTCAAGTTAGGTATCCTGGTTTGTAGTGTAGAACTCTCCAAAAGTTCTGCAAAGTATAATATTTAAACTTCAATCATTGTCTTTGTGGTTTACACAAGGTGACCTTCCTCAAATGTTTGATAAGACGGAGCAAGGAGTTACACTATCAGTGGCTCAGAGATGTGTCTGTTTTGCCTCAGGTAATGAATAATGTTAAATGTCATAGAACATGACCACTACTGATCAATGTCCTCAACACGGATCCAAAGAAATCTAGTTGATATTCCCAGCACTGATGTGATATTTGGCAGTCTCCAGCCTTTCTCTGAGGTCTTATATAAGTTGTGTAGAGTAGAAGACTCAAATGAAAAGGGCAATTCAATATGAAATTTTCTATCCCTTTTTTTCTTGTCTGACTCTGCCTGGATCAATAAACAACCTGCTAATCTAATCGAATGTTTGGGTAAACAAGATGACTGATATGGTAAGTTATGGTAACAAAATGAGTTTTAAAAACACTAAAACATATAAAAAGGCCAGTGAAGTCAATATAAGAACGAGTAATATCCAGGAATTCATCAATCCATTCTCTTGCATTGTCTAAATTCATATAATAATGGGTTAAAGTTGGTTAAGTTCATATTAATGGACACCATCTTAACAAAGCACAGCCAGAACTGTCTTAATTATCATGTGGAAACACATAATTCAGAAAGATGTGTATGTCAAAGAGAACTTACCCGCAGAAATGCCCCGGTTTGTAGCATCGTGGTCACTGTCGCCTTGTTCACTATCACCATGACCACTGTCTTTAGAGCTGACGATATCTGCTTCTTGGAATGCTGAACTGAAGAAGAGAGGCACAATACAGCTAATCAGCTGGAGAATATGGAATCTCTCAGAAAGAAAGAAAAATATACAAAGAGAGAGTTAAAGAGAGAAAGAGAGAGTTAAAGAGAGAGAGAGAGAGAGAGAGAGAGAGAGAGAGAGAGAGAGAGAGAGAGAGAGAGAGAGAGAGAGAGAGAGAGAGAGAGAAAGAGAGCGAGAGAAAGAGAATGTGAAAGGAATCAGAACTCGCATAAATGCATTAATACCGTCACGGCGGCCATCACAATTCTAAATTGGATGTTACACATGGCATGTAATGAAATCCAGTCTTAGAGCTTTAATAGGCATCGCTCTGCCAGTTATGGGACTGGTGCCAAATTGAAGAGCTACATTACGGACACATTGGGAAACGTGTAGCCTCTCAGAGCCACAATTAATGATGTAGAATCCACAAGACTAATACTGATGGGTGTAATATTCAGTTTTATAGATCTGTGAATTGTCTGTGGTTCCCTTTGGCCAGCTTCATGCTAGTGGTCCTTCGATAGTAAGTGGTTATGTGGTTCGCCTAACTCAGCACAATGCTAATATCCAAATGTGTCTGTTTGAGTGAGTGTGAGCAAGCGATATAGAATGTGTACTTTTTTCTACCTGTTAACACGTCTTGGTCTGTCCACTAGGTAGCTGAGTTCTGCACGTTGGTGTTTATTCTAGAAAATGAATAAAAACAAAACCCAGTCACGTCAACTAAAAACAGACAGGACAGTACAATCATTAAAGAAATAAATTGGACTAAGAATAGATACGTTGAAAACTATGAATGCTGGAGAAGTAGTGTGAATGGTGAAGGCATCCACTTGCACACACGCATCCACTTAATGACAAAGTGAGAAGAGAGCAGTAGAGAGTAGGTTAGGAGGCGATTGAATGTGTAAATGATTGAGCCAGCCTACGCTAGGACTGAACAACCTTTGTTCACGCTGCTGCCATGCTGGGTCGTGCAGGGAATACTTAAATCACGGTAAAGGCAAGACTATGACTGGCTGTCTGGCAAAACTCCAGCCATACTGGAAGAAACAAAAAAGCCCCAAGTCCTCAAAGCTCTTCGGTGCAAAATGCACAAGCTGAGCACAAACTGGGGCCACCAACTCGCTTATAGCCTTCTCATTTTGTTGCTTTTAAGAATCTAAGAAAATACATCACACACGCATTCATACAGTAAATATGCACACACACATACTATATATATATATATATATATATATATATATATATATATATATATATATATATATATATATATATATATATATATATATATATATATATATATATATATATATATATATATATATATATATATATATATATATATATATATATATATATATATATATATATATATATATATATATATATATATATATATATATATATATATATATATATATATATATATATATATATATATATATATATGTATATGTATATATATATATATATATATATATATATATATATATATATATATATATATATATATATATATATATATATATATATATATATATATATATATATATATATATATGTATATATATATATATATATATATATATATATATATATATATATATATATATATATATATATATATATATATATATATATATATATATATATATATATATATATATATATATATATATATATATATATATATATATATATATATCATGTTATCATAATAAAGACTATAAGATTTGTGTCATGTTAGCACAAATACACACATGAGCTCTGTCTGTCTGCCTTATCTGACTTGGATAAATAAAAACCAAAGAGGCACATGAGATGGAAAAAAGGATAAAGGATCCAGTCCACGCTGTAACAGTGAGTCCATCAGATGTACACCTTTTAGAGGACTATTGCTTCACATTGCATAAAAGCAAAACATGAAACAAATGGACATTGGGGGCATATAATCATGTTAAATATCAACATTACAATGCATATGGTAAGGGATATGAAGTGATCACTTCTTACCTCGCTGGAAAGAATGCTGCCGTTGGATATGATGTCTGGTTGTTGGTCGCTGTAACCGGTAACTAAGGCGCCACACGGGTTGGTATGATCCGGATCATTATTTCTTGAGGGACTGCAGGGTTTGAGGAACATCAGATCGGTTTTGGCTGACTCCGGTGTCAAACAAACTTGGTAGCAGTAGGAGTTCTGGTTCTGGTGATGATGGGAGCCAAAACCCCCTCCCACACTCCCGACTCCAGATTCCTCCACAGGTACCTGTCCCACAGGCCCAACACCTGATGTCACATTGGTACTCTGAACCAACATGATGTCGGATTTACTCAACTTCTTCTGCTTGCGGCCTCGAGCGTGCCTACTGCAACAGGAGCCGCAACACATGCAACAGTCACCAGCCAACAGGCAAGTGTACAGGTCTAATTTCTTGTCCTTTTGACAACGTACGGCTAAGACAATCATAGCCAACAGAAAAACAAAGGACACGGAGCCAAGAGCTATAATCAAAATGAGTGTCAGGTCAAGAGAGGTCTCCTTTGCCTTAGAGGCAGAGCCACGATCCCCACCGCGACCTTCGACCACACTGTCCACTAATATCACACTCACACTTGCTGACGATGAGAGAGGGGGCTGCCCGTTGTCCCTTACTTCTATTAGCAGGTCATAATGCCCCTGAGAGTCCCGTTTGTGAGAGATCCGACGTGCAGTCCTCAGCTCTCCTGTCCTCCAATCCATACGAAATGTGCCCAGCTCGTTGCCCCGCAAGATGCTGTAGGTCACTCGAGCGTTCTCGCCATCGTCTGCATCCATGGCCACCACGCGCGTTACCAGGTAACCAGGCTCAGAGGTAACCAGGCTCAGCGGAACGTGGCAGGGGCTCCTTTGCCGTGCCATTTTTGCCCAGGGGGGCAATGACAGTTGGGGCGTTGTCATTTTGGTCCACTATGATGACATTCACAGTAGCATTAGAGAAGAGCTCAGGTGATCCGGAATCCTTTGCCTGGACCATGAAGTTAAACTCTTTGAGTTGCTCATAATCAAACGAGCGCAGCGCATAAAGGTAACCGGTGTCTTGATTTATGGAAACATAAGTGTCCACAGACATGCTCTGTATGTCACACTCCAATATGGAGTAAGTAATAAGAGCATTCTGCCCAATATCAGGGTCTAAAGCACTCACGGCGTGAATGAAAGCTCCAGGCACATTATTCTCTGTCACATACACTTCATAAACCACTTGAGTAAAACGGGGGGCGTTGTCATTCTCGTCAGAGACGTGAACTTTAATGGATTTGCTGGTGGCAAGGGGAGGCTGGCCCTTGTCTTTTGCCACTACTGTAATAGTATAGGACTCTGTGATCTCTCGGTCTAGTGGGCCATCCGTCACAATAGTGTAATAGTTTTTAAAAGATGATTTGAGCTTAAAAGGGACATCTCCCAGGATCTCGCAGCTCATCAGACCGTTCTCACCTGAGTCTCGATCCGATACGCTGAAAAGGGCAATCACGGTGCCCGGTGCATCCTGCTCGCTCACGGACTCAGTCACAGTGCTGAAGCCAATTTCAGGCGTGTTATCGTTCACATCTACGAGTTTGACAAGCACTTTGCAGTGAGCGGGCACGGCGTTCGCCCCCAAATCTTTAGCCTGCACATAAATCTGATGTGTGTTGCTCTCTTCATAGTCCACTTCACCGGCTACCTCGATCCTGCCAGTTCTGGCATCAATGCTGAATAAGTCTTTAATCCGGGGAGTATTGTGGTTGCTGAATGAATAAATAATTTCCCCATTTTGGCCCTCATCAACATCCGTGGCGTTGAGTTGAATGACTTGGGTGCCCATGGGGGAATTCTCCCGTAGGCTAACAGTGTAGACGGACTGGTCAAAAGTGGGCGCGTTGTCATTGGAGTCGAGAACTTTGACGACGAGCAGGGCGGTTCCAGTGCGCTGCGGGTTGCCTCCATCCACAGCCGTGAGCACGTAGCGATGCACGGCTTGCTGCTCCCTATCCAGGGGCTTCTCTAGCACTAACTCTGCAAACTTGTTCCCGTCACTCTGAGTTTGCACGTCCAGGTAAAAATTGTTATTACTGGTGATGGCATACGTGCTGAGAGCGTTTGCGCCCACGTCCGGGTCGAATGCGTTCTCCACTGGGAAGCGCGTGCCGGGAATGGCGCTCTCAGATATTTCCACTGAAATATCAGCCTCTGGGAAACTGGGCGGATTGTCGTTGATATCGACTACTTCAATCTCAACACGAAACAGTTCCAGTGGGTTCTCCAAAAATACCTCCAAGTGCAAGAGGCACGGGGTGGTCTGTTTACAGATTTCTTCCCGGTCAATTTTCTCTCTAACCACAAGCGCACCGTTTTCTAAATTCATTTCCAGGTAGGGTGTCCGTGAACTAGGCACAGTCTGGAAGCGGCGAGCGGAAAGTTTAGTAATGTCCAGCCCCAAATCCTCCGCGATATTACCGACCACTGTCCCGGGTTCTTGCTCCTCAGCTACTGAGTACCGAAGCTGAGAGTGTACCCCTTCCAGGACGGAGACCAGAAACAGCAATCGAATCATGTCTTATGCCTCCAAGTGCACTTCAAGATGAAAAAAAAAGAAAAAAGTTGTTTAAAAAAGACGGTCCTTACTTTTGACAGGCGAAGCGCATTTCTCAAGTTTTCTCTTTGCAAAAAAAAGGCAATCAGAATGCATGGAGAGATAGAAGGCTGCGAGATTCCTCTCCTTCGACACGACCCATTTGAAGCACAGCCATCTGATCCGAGTGCTTCCGATTTAATCAATTCTGCAGATTTGGCGTCCGGCTGGAGCCAGGATACATTGTCAATACTTCCTGCGCATACAAACCGTGTCTTTTTTCTTCTTAAAAAAGTCACAAAACAAAAACACACAATTCCTGGCACTTAGATGGGAGTAGGTGGGGGTGAGACCAAAAATAAAATGTCAACATAAGGCTGTAATAAATAGGAAGTCATCCCCCTCTTTCAACTTCATTGCATGAATGTCATCGGTGTTTCAGTGCGCTGAAAGCGGGTGATGTTCGCAGCTCGGCTTCTGTCAGGCGAGTGTGAGCGGTGAATTGGTTTTCCGCGGAGCGTCTTTCCGCAGCAGCCAATGGCGAGCCCCCAAATCTTGTGAGTGCCACCTGATTGGTCCATGGCGACGCCAGCCAGAGCGCTCACTGGAGCTTCCCAACAAAACCAGTTAAGCGCAGTTGCGCTCCCCTTCTCTTCTCTTCCTCGCCTCTTGTCCTCCAGGCCTGGCCTGGGTAGTAACAGAGAAATTAAAATCTTTTTTTAACACATTCAGCGAAATTAAGAAAATGTGATAATAAAGACCATATGTTCGAGGAAATTGTGGTATTGGTCCAAAAAAAAAAATGCAGCCCTTATTAAAATGATAATGGTCATCATAAAGCCATCCCTATTGCGTTGAACTAATACATAGAGCCAGGAAAGACGTTGTAATATTGCCAACAGCCAGCGATGCAATTATTACAGCTTGTTTTTGTAGGGCTCTAAAGCTAATGCATGAGTCAGATATTGGACGCTATCAAGATAATAGGTCAATAAAGATGTTCACAGCAAAGGGCCACTGTTGAAAACAATGGACTGCAAGAAAAACTATCAAATGAACTTCAGTGCCCACGCAAAGGGCTCAACGTGTTTTGTTCTAAGTTACATTTCCATCGTTGTTTTTTGGGTGGGTGGGTGACAGGGGGGTGTCACCACATGGGAATTCCATCAGAGACTGCTTTAATTCAGTTTAATGAAGCATTCTGCTTTAGTCCCACCGTGATGTTAATAGCTTGGAGTCTATTAGTTCCCCTATCTTCCTACTTCTTATCATTAACACTCCTCACATGCTGGCCCTCACTGTATGTAGAGTTGCATCATGTGCTAATTTAATCCACACAATGAATATATTAAACATGTAAATGGTGGTTTCTGGGTGGAGCATACATAGTTGAGATCCTGCTTGTGCATATTTTTTTAGACGGTCATGAAGAGGATGAAAAGGGGTGTAATTGAAATTAATTAGCATAAATCTCCAAATCCAAATGTAATAGACGGGGTGCAACAATATCGACCATAATGCAAAGTGACGTTCCAATTGTGGAGTGGATTAAACAGCGATTCTGCATCTTGCCACACAAGTCAGAAGAAACAAAGAGCAGACGTTAGATGAATTTTCAGCCATGTCTGAGCTGTGTTACTGAATTGAGCTGACGTTGAAGTGGGCTATCACAAATCCCCCCAACACCACCACCACCCCACCCTCTCTCTCTCTCATTCTCTCTCTCGGTCTATCCATCAGGGCTATTTTGGAGACCAACGTCGCCCCCTAGTGTCTAATGTTATTTACTTCATTTACTTTTGACAGCTGATTATCTTTTCTGCCTACATTTATATAGATGTTTTTTTTCCACCCATCTATACAATATGTTCTATACGTAGAATTGTCACTCATGAACATCCTCTTTCTTCAACAAGGTTCTTATTCCGATGACTGCACATAAAGTAAATACTAAAACATTTCCGAGATAGTAACAGACTTGACCCAGAGTAAAAAATATGTCACTAATGGCTTTTCTACAGCAAGAAGATAAAAGCAGGGGGAAAAAAAACATTTCATAGCTTCCTGTATCTGACAATAAATACTTTAGGGCCCAGTGAAATATTTTTACTTAACTTTCGTCATATCCTCCAGTTTGACTAGAAACCATTTGATTGCATAAGTCTTTTTTAGCTTTGGACATACTGCCATTCAGACTAATGGTGTAACTCAATGATGTTTGACGCCAGCTGTCAAATGTAGGGAGAGTGTAGTTGTGAATGTCATAGATATCTTAAAAAACAAGACACATGTTGAATGCAAAATTAATCTTGTTAGGGGTGTTGTCACTGACTGAGATGCCCCCCTACATGACATAAAGGCATAACAAGCTATACTTGTGCAATGTGAGCATATAGTTGGTCAAAAGTTGAGATAACTCTGATAAATTCAACGGAATTTGTTTAATTATGATTCGGTGCATGACTGAACGCATATATAGTTGTCCATCAATAGAAAAGGGAAGGTGGTCGTCATTTGTCAGTGATTCCTTGCAAGCAATTGCTGACATGACCTAGAGCAGAATGACATAAAATAAATGAATTATTATGTTCAAAAGCATTCCTTCAACAAATACATCTGTATACCTGTGGCTTTTATACTGCTCCATCCATTGCTTTACACATTAAATATGTTTACCCAGATGAGTACCCAGAGAAACCCCACGCAAGTTTGAGAAGAACATGCAAACGTCACACAATGAGGACCCACCAGGGATCGGAGCCTCGACCCCCAGAAATGTGAGGCCGACGCACAAAACCCCATTTGCACCAATAATTTTAAATCATGAACAAAGTTGCTTCAACAACACTCGAAAAACAAAAAGAATGATAATAAAAAATAAAATTAAACAAAACACAGAGAATTGTTGTTGGGAAATTGACAATTAGAGGCCAGCAGAGGCTATGGAGATTGACAAGCAGGACACAACTATATATAACTATAAAATGACGAGTACAGGAAATGTATTGATGTTTTGATAGATTTTGGAACTTCGATGTCGTTTTGGTGTATTGGAACAATAATTTGTTTATCAAAAGTCTTTTGTAACTTGAGAATTTCGTATGTAGAAACATTTATAAGTAGATGTACCAAAGTTTCTTAAAGATAAAACATGCATATCTTTCTTTTTTATGTCTGCACTTGAGAGTATTAGTAAAGAGTGTCATGCACCCAGATCAGGGTAGCAGCATGTACCAAATGGATGGTTGTACCTTCAGCTCAAAGTGACTGTGTGTGATCAGTGTCTATCCTAGACAGCTGAATGGTGACTCCTGGGCCTTGGGGCTATTACTCAGGCTGATGGATGGAAAGAGAAGGGTGGTGAGAAAAGGCAAAGGGTCGTAGGAAGGAAGTAGCGATAGATGGGGCTCAAAGGACAGTGTGGACAGTAGATTAGGGTAGGATGAGAGAATGGTCCGTGTGAATGGGAGAACAAGCTCCATGGGAGACTGAGGGTTTTTAAATTGTGTGGAGTTGAAATAAAAAAAGGTGGTGGAATGCAGGAAATGCAGGAAAGCAGTCTGACACGGTGAGTGAAGGAACACCAACATAACTTCAATAACTTAGAATTACTAAAAAAAAAAAAAAAAACCTTTAAATACAGCATCCTTGTCCTGATAGAAACTGTACATTCAGTCTGTTTTCTTTTAGTCTGTATATGTGTGAATGTAGGGGTGCATGTTTGCATGTGTAAGAGAGAGCAAGTGGTAGAGATAGTATGTCTGGCAATCAAAGGACCAAGGAAACTATTGTATGAAACGTTTCAACTTCAAACTGGAGGATGAGCTTACTTTCCTTAGGGCTTTTTCAGATGTTTGAGCTTGTTTTTGTTTATTCAAGCATTTTTTTTCATTCAAGGTTCATAACATTTGTTCTCTGCAATCCAGTATTTCCCTAACCTCATAATCACCATCATACTGCTATCTTTTGCCACCAAATTAAATCTTCAAAAGGTTGGCAGTCAATTAGGGGACACTGTGGGTGTCAGTAGCATGGAAAAAGTTTTCTTGCCGGTAATATAACTAATTAGCACAAACTGAATTCCCCTAAAACAAAAACAAAACGTACTGTTGCAATTTTAGTAATGTCTCAGGTATTATTTATGTTGTTACAATTTAATCCACTTCTCTATACTTGCTAGGATGAAAAATTGCAGTTAATTGGTTTGGTTCCGACTCAGATAAGTTTGAAAGGGAGGTTGTAGGTAAGATAACTCGTCAATCACTTGATTTATGCCTGGTAATCTTAGATATTTACTGTTCCTAAAACAATCAGTCTGCTGTCAGCAAAACAAAACAAAAATAGTCAAAGTTAATCAAATGATGTGTTTTGTTAGTGAGCTTGCAGGCTTAAAAAACAAGCTGTTAAAGCAGACACAACTATAACCTAAGTACGTGAAAATCAAGGAGTATAATGCACACTAGGGCGAGTTAGTCCATCATCATATAGAAGTATACAATGATGTGTGGTATAATGGCCCCTAATGAGCTTCAAATCCCCTCAACGGAGGCATTATAATAATTCAGTTGGGAGAGTGAGGCTTCTTAAGCAAACAGTATAATAATGAGCCACCTTCTGCAAATGGTGCTCTGTTCTATTTAGGTGTGGAAAAGATGGTGGTTGGCAAATCACAATTTAATTCAGCTTAGAACATTAATGAGAGAATTGTATGAGTCCAACTCTATATACTAGGAAATTTGAACCTATGTGTTGCCATG
Source organism: Stigmatopora nigra (assembly GCF_051989575.1). Taxonomy (NCBI): domain Eukaryota; kingdom Metazoa; phylum Chordata; class Actinopteri; order Syngnathiformes; family Syngnathidae; genus Stigmatopora; species Stigmatopora nigra. Next base: position 9,246,024 of record NC_135513.1, read on the forward strand.
TTCTCCAAATTGAAATTTGAAACTATGAATGTTTTATTGCTTTAAAGGGTTGTCTCAATGAGGACTAACTAACACATTTACATACATAGGTTTAGCTAAATAAACTCTATAATATCCACAAGTATAATTCTTCATTAAATAAATCTAAGTGCAGTTCATCTTTATGTTCTCATTGAATTAGTGGCAATGAGTTTGATTTCTGGTTATTTTAGGCGGTCATAAGGTTTTCTGGCTGGATCTGTGGTTGTCATGGTTTTTCATTGAGTGCCTGGGAATGAATAGTAAACCAGTCCAGAAGAACATGGCCACATGTAATTATAACAAGACCCTTTTTACTTACGTATCTTACTTATTTAGGGGACTGCAACCTGTTGGCTCTGTGTACCTACCTGCCATTGTTCACAACTTATTCAAGTTAGCAGTCAGGGTACGCATTTTGCATAGAAAATCCCTCAAAACATCAAAAGAGTATTGTTGCAGGTGAAAACCACTTTCTACAATAAAAGATGGATGCCACCCACCCACACACACTCAGACACACATCCCACCACCTTGGTGCCCATACATGCATGTTCCTCAAGAGAGTCATTATTACTCCCGCATAGCCGTAAGTACTCAGCATCAAATTCACCGACCAGATTATTGACTCTACATACGTACAGAGAGTTTAGTCTGATGTAATGTTTTCCCTCTCTGGGATGTGATGTATGGTGAGACTGGGGTTTGCTATTATAGCAAGTAATTCATCTATTACTGCCCTAGATTCTTTAGAACGCAGAAGTAGTAGTACGAGTCTGTAGGGAAAATTCTGGCTAAGCAATATTCATGAGTCAATGGGTCTCTTCATCTCAGGTGCTTTCTATTACTCTGTAGTCAGCAGTCAGGTTATTTTTTGGAATGCACATGCGAACGCTTAAAAAAATAAATAAAGAAAGAAAAAGACCTGGGCATGGGTATGTTGTTTTGGAAATAATTGGGCACCTAATGAGGATTAAATTAAAGTAGTCAGTCATCTAAGACCATCTTGCATTTTGTCGACTCTGTCAGGCCAACTATCAAAATATTGCTATTTATAACTTAGACTCGTATGGATTTCTTATAGAAAAGCCACCTCAATGAAAGGAAATAATTATAAGACACTGTTTTTATATCTTGAAGTTGATTTTTGTTTCACAGGACTAGTAAGTATGATTATGAGAAGATTGTCAGTGGAGCAACTGTATAAGGAGAAAGAGGACAAAGTATTATTTGAAAGATATAGCCGTGTATAACTTCTGTCTGTATGCAAAAATTAATCAAAAGTTCAAAACATCTATTGGCTCTTATCCAATTTATGCCTTGTCAATGCTGTCAGTGTGCTTTAGAAGGGAACGCAATCGAGTTTGGAAGGGAGACCAAACATGATGAACTGGAGCTGACACACTACAGTTCTGGGTGGATGACTAGAATGAAGACGGGTTGATAGGGGATGAAGGGCACAGTTTTATGAGTGGAAAGTAAAAGAAGCGGAACTGCTATGCCATTGCAGTACATTGCACATTTGGACAAAACATTTTATCTTAATTCAGTCAGATAATGATGGAATTTATCAGCATGATTGCATCTTTTCAATCAATACATATATTCATCTCTGTATGTATTGTACACATACATACTTAACTGACTATTTATATTTTTCCAGGTAGCTAGCATCACCATAAATGAATACATTTTGCCTCCGATAGTCCCTGGTCCTCCTCAACACAAACTGAATGCACCGAACTCAGTGTGTTGGCTCATGCAGGTCCTTTTGATTGCAACAGCAGCAACAATCAACTAGGAGACGATCCATCAGCTGTCAACCCTGCTGTGACGTTTTAATTATTTCCATAGAAAGAGACAAGGTCAACACTACACACCATGGTGGCCTGGTGGCCTCGTCTCTCCACAGGGGACCAATAAGGGCTTTACATGCACCCAAACACTGAGTCTCTAATTGCAACCTTTTATGCATTCTGTTCTTGAGTAAATGTATGAGATGTCAAAGTGGCATATGCACACAGTAGGGGAGCATCTGAATGGGCCAAAAATGCAGATAATGGGTCTGAAGGCATATCCATACCTGCCCTGTTTGGTCCAGACCAAAGAATTGCTTTAACATCTCCCAACACCTCGGTGGCCTCCCATTCGCTAGAAGGAAGCTGCGTCTTCATGATTCAAAAACCGAGGTTAGCTTGCTGTAGGCAGACGAGAGCGTCAGCTTGTGCGGGATAGTCCCAAGCGGTTCCAACAGGAGGGGACGGCGGCAGACTGACCCGACAACGGCGCTCCAGCCAGAGAAAAATGGGGAGACGGCTGTAATGATTTAATATATTATTTTAACGTTTTTTTCTCTTTTAGTTACATCCAAATATATATTCATATATATTCCACACATTATTGGTATACTTTGTGCATTTTAAGTGATTTAGGGGCTGGTATTACTGACCCTTGCCTGGATTAGACAAATTCAATGTAAAATATGTTTCCACTTACGAAAAATCCAAGTCACAAAATTACTTCTAAAACTGATTAATTTTGTAAGTAGTAATCGTAGAAAATCCATTCAACGCTGGGGTGAACATGCAGACCAAAGAGAAAGATCCAGACCTGGTTTCAAACACTTGAACCCAGAATTGCAAGACCAATGCCATTTCCACTTGCCCACCTGTTAAACTCATTTATTTGCTCATACTTCTCTTATTGTTTAATGTGTAAAATGAAATGTGCTGCAGTTTTTGCTTACTAGGTAGATACTACGTTTGTGTGAGCAATCAAGTTTGCGCCTGTTATTTCAAATAGAAACCTTTGGTAAATCAGGTCCAAAATGAGAGGGTGAAAAATGGGAGGGGAGTGAAGGGAGTATAGCTTTTCAAGGACAATGCATTATTCATTGTTGTAAAGCACACATCTCATTGATTGAGTAGAAATGCAATTGCTATCTTAAGATTTTGCATGGCAAAGACCATATTTCTAACCATGTTATTGTCTCATTTGATAACACTTTGAGCAGTAGTAAATGTCAGCCTTGTAGAAGACCTGCCTGATAAGGAGATGCTAAAATTATCGTTAAATGGATAATAATTCCGTAAATCATTATGTGTGGTATGGAATGGCATGGAGCTATGTACATATGTAATATATTGAAAGAAGAAGTGGACTTATTGGTAATTAAGTTCTACATCTCATCTACATTTTCTGAACCGGTTTATCCTCACTAGGGTCGGCAGCTAATCGCAGGGCACAAGGAGACAAACAACCATTCATGCTCACACTTATACCTAGGGGCAATCTAGAGTGTCCAATCAGCCTACCGTGCATGTCTTTGGAATATGGGGAACTGGAGTAGCCAGAAAAAAACCCACGCAGGCCCCAGGAGAACATACAAACTCCACACAGGCGGACCGACCTGGATTTGAACCTAGGTCCCCTACTGTGAGGCCGACGTGCTGACCACGCAAAACTCCGGGCCGCCAGTTCAACATGCCATTTTTAATAAAATTATAAGGTATGCTATTCATACCATGATATATTTTACTCACAAATCAGCCCTCTCTTAGATAATGGCCAACTTTTTTAATACATTATTTTAGGATTAGGTTCTTTGGGGTGTTATTTTGGGTTTTTTTTTTAGATATATATTTTTTCTTCTGTGTTACTTCCCTTTGGTTTCACCTCTTGTGGTCTGTCCCTTTGTGTCTCAGCCAATCTGCTACTTCTTGTACAACTCTCCTTTTCTTCATTCTCTCATCTATTTAGACCCTTTGTCAGTCCCTGGTCGGACCGCATGTATATTTCCTGTGTATGCCTAACATTTAAGTATGCCTTCTTGTGGCCAGTATTTCCTTGCGTTTCCCTTAGTAAGTTAGTTTTGTTTATGTATTTGATTACTTTGAAATATTCCCAGGATTTTCCCTGGAAGGTTTTCAGAGCTTAAGTTTGTTGATTAAAGAACCCTTAATCCACCTCATCCTTGTCTCTGCCTGGCTTTCCTGCACATGGATCCATTCTCCTTGCTTATCCAGTTAAAAATTTAACAGTACAGAATTACAGCACACAGCAAGAACAGTGCTTAAACATAACATCGATGTATTAGAGAGGATTGTGATTTACCATACACATTTTTAAACCTAATGGATAACTTGAGCAACATCTATGAAGGGAGGAAAAGAGAACATTGTGTGAGATTGTAATAACCATCAACCTGTTTGTCAGCTTTGGGGAAAATAAGATAACATGTTAAATTGTGCGTTTCATTATGAAGCTTTATTGCAATAAGTATTATAATTCTGGGTAAGCAACAAGCAGCTTCTGTTATTTGTCAGATTTTGACAGATATGGAGGGTCTGAGCTAGTCTAAAACACGCTAAAGATGAGGAACGCCTGGGGGCAACTCTCAAATGCCTATCTATTTGTTGGAGAAGGAATACCAACACACATGCACTCTCATACGAGGATCACACTAGCTTTAAACATTTCAAAGCACACACAAAAATTGTACAGGCTTCATAAGTCGCACACTCATGTCAACCCTCTGATGTGAATCATAAACAGATTTCAACATTGGTAGAGTGATTTTATTTTTATTTTTATTATGCCTAGAAGGCCAAAAGCCTAACCTTAGTCCTTTGCCACTCTAAATCTCCATTGCCACTTCAATTCTTAATTTTCACTGGTATCAAACATGCCTAAAGGCACTAATTGAAATAACAGTGGGCATCTTTTGGGTTCAACCTCAGGGGGGGTTGTAATTCTGTGGTCCACTTGTGAAAGTGGTATAAAAGTATAAAAGGTGAAGCTGTAGGTAGAGAGGTGGAAATGACACTGAGGGATTGAGTCTTGGGCTCAGAATACATCAGGCAACTGGTTAGATTTTGAGGAGTGAAATGTGCTCTGAAAAGACGGCTCTGAAAATATTGAATGGGAACAGAACAGAAAAGAACAAAGCCTTTGGTTTATCTCAGTACAATGTCAAATACTTCAGCTCAGAAAGAGCTTGAAAACCATGTTGTGAAAGGATGAACAAAAATGTGTTGACTGTTGCTAGTTTCATCATAAGATCCGAAAATATCCAACTATTTTAGATGTTTCCACGTAACCAAAATGCCTTAAAAAAGCTGATGTGGTCTCCAAACCTGTCTGTGCCCATTTCCTTGATTTATTGTACTGTATTTTACATGAGAGAATATAATTCCCTCTGTCTCTTCTACTAATTACCTGGAAGGCATTTGTCAGCCAACTCTCATTGGGTTTGATCAAAGGCCAATTGTATTCCAATCAAATATTTGTATTGTTCCCGTATTTGTTTTACTTGACTGCCAATCCAGTCCAGTCTGCCAGTGTTTCTCCTGTCGTGGACCCAGCCACAGCTCACAGGCCTGCAATCTGCTTTCCAGATTTACTGTGTAACAGCAGCAAATGATGGCGAACTGGAACCCCACTGGGAACATGCATTGCCAGTGCATTCAATGTTATTTTGAAGAATAAAGCGGGGATTAGCTGGAACAATAGTTTTATTGAATGAGTCTAAACACATTGCAAAGGGCATATTTTGGGATCCAAGGCAAACCAAATAACGTACTGGTCATCACTGTGTACTTCTTAATGTTGTAATAGTAAATGAGAATTGGGGGAGCCTGAGATGAAATTATTTCTTTAAGATTATTAGCAAATATAAGTCAAACATCTCAACACTGCATATTTCACCTCTGGAATTGATATAATTAAGTTATAACTCTATCTTATTACTTCAAAATTGTATTGCTTACATTTTCATGAGGACAAGCATTAATCCTTTCTGACTACTTCAACACTAGGTTCTCTAAACGTTTAAACGTATAGTTATTAGGCTAATATCCCAGCATATATTTCAATAATCCCCTATCTGGATATTGTTATGATATTTATCATCATTTTTAAAGTGTAAATAAAGAACTGTGCTGATTGTATTGTGGACCAGGCTCCACCCATCCATGACAGCAACTAGGAAAAAAAACACAGTCAGGGCGGAAAGACAGCTTGGAGACGATTTCCCTCTTATACTTTATACAGAAAATGTGTTATTTAAATGTAGTTTGCTTCTTATCACAGATATAAAACATGTTAGGGCTGCAGACTGGTTCTTAATTTTTGCATTCTGAGTGAGCTGAAATCAATTTTTCATCAATTTGTGCATTTCTAACCATGCACAGCCCAGCTGGTTTTGCCAATGCAGAATTTAGCTGGCATATCAACCAAAATTAAGTTTTAAATTAGAAGCAACAAAAAGAAAAATAATGATAGCCCAATGAATGTGAGAGTAGTGTTGGGAGGACGAATGAAAACTGCAATTTAGTTTATGGTAAATGGCGAGCTATCACACAAATAGGAAAATAATGCGGATAATGATAATGTAGAGTAGTTACAATCATATTTTAAGCAAACCTTTCATTTTTCTTGTTTAGGCCTTCTCATTAGAAATACAAGCATGTTGTTTTAACATCTATTATTTAAACACATTCTTATTAAATTTTTGTTTTCAAGATTAAATTTGTGACCCGCAGCTGACAGACAATCAATTATGTGACTGGTGGCTATGCATGCATGCTAAATCTCTAAAGCCAAATTTACAATTCCTTTGACGTACATATATTGATGAATTTGTGAATGCCCAAATATCAGCGGTGACATCTTTCATCACTTCTATTTGATATGCAAGCACCTCCAATTGCTTAGTGTTTTTGTGGCAGGTTTGTGTGTATATTTCCATTTTCACTGAGATTATGCATAAATGTGTTTATTCATACATATGCATGCACTCATGTCTATCATTGTTTTTTTTTTCTGCCCCTTTCATCTGGTCCTCTAGATCCAAAAGTCATATTTGCATTAGTCTCTCCTGGTGCTGTGTGACAAATCTTAGCCAGAAAGGAAATTAGGAATGTGATAAATACAACAGAGAAGAGGTCATTGTTGTCAGTGGAGGTTGGGAAGTATCAATATTGTTATATTGAGAGCATGTGGGAGTGGCATTCTGAGGCTTCAGGGAATGAAAGAGGAGACCGGGTGAGCGCCTGTCATGAGGGAGTGGGAGTGGTAGGTTTTAGGGGGAGCATGACTAAGTAGAGGGGGCATGGTTCTGTGTCACTCACTTTGAGTTGCGTTTCAAACTAATCAAAGAATGTGCTGTGTGTTTGCCACTCAAATTATACTTTCATGACTTACTACTTTTCCTTTTGAACTGCACATAGAGTGAAATATTCTGTATTTTAAGAGGTTTCTCACAGTTTCCATTCGTTGTTTTGGGTTAATGGATATATTTATTGGTAGCTTATTTGTTTTCTCTCAAGTATGGCATGTTTTTGTGATTACTCCACTGCTGCTAGCTTTTGCATTTTCATGCTGAGTACAAGTATTTCCAATGCAAATAGTCAGACACATAAACCTCATTAGTGATTTTATATCATTTGTTGTTGTTGTTGTTGTAAACTATTAACGATCATTTTCCTCAATCATGTATGACAAATTCCAATTAAGAAGGTTCAAACTATTTTGGATTTGTAGTGGGGTAGTTAAGGCAGTTCTGCTGCGCAACAGGAAAATTTGAGTTATTCCCTCAGTGGTTGTTTATGTTTTGATGATTATTAAAAATTCAGCCGATCACAAAAGGGTTCAAGCAGAAAGGAAAAAACAGACATGGGGATACAGATACATATCACATCAGCAGCATAATTAAATATAATTGCTTTACTACAGGTAGTATTAAAGGGCTTTTACACATACACTGGTAAGGTCAACATAGTGATCCAGAATGAAGACTGTGATCCTAAGCCCGCATGCCCATATTTGGAATTTGCTTGCGTAGGAAGTAGATTGCAACTCAAATAGATGTATTTCCAATTGATGAACAAGAAAGCTTTGCTTATTTCAAAGAGAACGCATTACTAGCAGAAGTGAAATTGGATCTCTTCCTTGGTTTTCCCCCAAAATTTATTGTGAGTGACAGTTAGACTGACACTGTACCAAGATATAATCCAGACTGAGAAAATTCTCCAAAAACTAAGACAATGTTTTTTTTTTCCTTGGAAGTTCTCCCATTGCCGTTACATGTAAAAGCACCTGTCAAAATAGCATTAAATCCCTCCACCAGCCTATTGGAGGCAATACTTTTATTTGTGAATATAGTGAGGGTGACTGGTAAGGAAGGGATGACCTATCTGATGGATGAGGGCAGGACAGGGCATGCTTAGTGAGCAGAAGTGGAGAACTCGTTTTGTGCCAAGTCACCTTTAAGAGTTGGTAGGTTGATGTCTTTATTCCAATTGCTTCATTTCACTAGTGTAGGCAGAAGAGGCTAAATCCGTATAGTATGTGTTATAGAAAGTCACAACTTTGTTTCACATTGAGACTAGCAAAGAGGGCCTGACGTATTCAAAAACATTCAGCAAGCGTTACGCTTTCCAGTGCCATTAATGTGTTTTACTCTTAAGTAGTTCTACAGACCTACACTATTTATGAAAATAAAGTCCATGATTTGTCCTTCTGTTGCCTCTCAGCAAGTGCTCATTATAGAACTGACAACTGGCAGTTCCATGTGAAGACTGCACTGAGGATATTAGCCACCGAGGTACAATGAGCAGGCGAAGCAGAGCTGTGAAAGTAGCTCGAAGGCATGCTGGGAGCACATCGAAGTGGGTGTCAAAGCTTGGCTGCCTGGACACTCTTTTTCTCCCAGCTTGGCATCATGGGAGGATAGAAGAACACCATAAATCAGTGGTGGGAAAACTATTCCACGAATCCACAGTGGATGCAGGTTATCATACCAACCCATAGAGAGGGCAACTTTTCACCAATATATATATATATATATATATATATATATATATATATATATATATATATATATATATATATATATATATATATATATATATATATATATATATATATATATATATATATATATATATATATATATATATATATATATATATATATATATATATATATATATATATATATATATATATATATATATATATATATATATATATATATATATATATATATATATATATATATATATATATATATATATATATATATATATATATATATATATATATATATATATATATATATATATATATATATATATATATATATATATATATATATATATATATATATATATATATATATATATATATATATATATATATATATATATATATATATATATATATATATATATATATATATATATATATATATATATATATATATATATATATATATATATATATATATATATATATATATATATATATATATATATATATATATATATATATATATATATATATATATATATATATATATATATATATATATATATATATATATATATATATATATATATATATATATATATATATATATATATATATATATATATATATATATATATATATATATATATATATATATATATATATATATATATATATATATATATATATATATATATATATATATATATATATATATATATATATATATATATATATATATATATATATATATATATATATATATATATATATATATATATATATATATATATATATATATATATATATATATATATATATATATATATATATATATATATATATATATATATATATATATATATATATATATATATATATATATATATATATATATATATATATATATATATATATATATATATATATATATATATATATATATATATATATATATATATATATATATATATATATATATATATATATATATATATATATATATATATATATATATATATATATATATATATATATATATATATATATATATATATATATATATATATATATATATATATATATATATATATATATATATATATATATATATATATATATATATATATATATATATATATTTATTATTATTTTTTTATTTTGTATTTTTTATTTTTTCATGATAACACGGGGCAAAGTGGGTCTTTTGTAAGTGCAATACGGGATGTGTACTTTTGTTTCTTAATTTGAGTGTATTCCGATTTTCCATGGATATTTGGCAAATCTAGCCAAGGGTGACCCTGGCAGATGTACAAAGCTCAGGACGGCATAGCTCCTAGGATTAGACACGTAAATCCCTCCACCACGATAAGGTGACAACTCAGAGAGGGTTTCAATGTGGGAAATGTTGATTTCAAGAAGAGTGCAAGAGCTGAAGTCATATGATGGCGAGACATGAATGATATGACAGACACTGCTTTGGTGTCACATTGATTTCCATAAGAAGCGAAGAGAACCTGAAGCATCCGGCTTTATTGATGGGGCTCAGCCTGAGTTGACATGGCCATGGTGTGACATGGAAACACATTTTAATGTGAAGTTTCTCAAGTGTTTTATGCAAATAAGCATCCATGAGTGAACATGTAAACTTTCACTACTTCATTTGCATCATCCGATCCACTGTTCCTTAAAAGCAAAAAAAGCTGTCACAGGGCAGCTGAGACACCAAGATGACTAAAGTAAAATGGGCTAAAATAAACAAAATCTTACAGTTTGTAATGGAGTGTTTCCATTTTTTTGTGGATATCAGCAGTAGAATGGAAAGCCAATTAACTAAAATATCTTCAAATTTACCAACACACTGTGGAATAGATTAAATTAGATAATGTTGATGATTAGATAAGTAGTTTTATTATAATATTTTAATTATGATCATCATTTTTCTGAGTATAATATATAAAAGGTACACATTTAAGCACTTCTGCACAGAGACACACTTATTTTCTGCCTATTCAAATATAATGCTATAAAATTAAACCCTAATCATAACTCTTGTACCATTAAGATAGTGGCACCTTATCTCCTCATCAATTTCTTTTCAGACAGAATCCACATGGCCTTGTGGAATCGGTCTTTTTTTTTTTTTAATCAATTGAGACTAATTAAACTATAAATGCAGAAATAGCAAATGTCTGCTCATAGTACTCAAGGGCTTTCAAGGCAGTACTCATTGCTTGAACATAATGCAGCATTTGTATTTATATTCCATTCTGAAGTAAAGACAACACATTTTCTGTTTTGATGCAGCCTAACAACACAACAATGTATGTGTGTTACAATGTAAACATACAAACACTGATACATCTTTCATGCAAACACATCTTCATAAATCGGTGTGCACATAAACACATCCTACCTGCTCTCTCACTCTCACACACACAACCACACACACACACACACACACACACACACACACCATGCTGTGCCCCATTTCTGTTAAGGGGAAAAAGTAATTACTCTCTTTCTCTGCCTCAATGCCTTCAGAAGCCTCAAAGGGGTGATTCCCCAGTGAGCTAGTGAAATTCACTTAAACAGCTTTTGAGAGAGTAAGCAGTCTTATTGTGGCACATTGAAACTTTGACTGTAAGGAGGCTGCAGTGTGAAGGTGAATAAGCAGTAAGGTGAAGAAGGATAGTAAATAGAAAGCTGTTGAATCGCATTGTTTTTGCTGGATTTTTTTTCAGTGTTTCATTACACCTCTTTGATTCCTGTTTTACTGTGTGTGTGTGTGTATGTGTGTGTGCAAGTGGGCAAGTATGTGTGTTTTAGTCCAAAGTAAAAAAGATAGAGCTTTCAACAATGGATAATAAAGCACAGATGCTCAACATCATGCTGCGTTTCTTGAAAGAACTGATTGATCCCAGCATGTCAGGTGTGTGTGCGTTGGTGTGCATGTGTGCGTTCATTTCCATCAATGTGCACTTACACTGACAACCGGTATTGTTTTTGTTAACAATCATGACAGTCAAAATATTTCTTTGAAGATACTTTTTTTTACTATGACATAACGCTGAACACATCATTGATGATTATTGTGACGTTAAGTTACTGTAATCACCAATCATTCAATCATCACTTAAGAACGTGCAGTTCTGCCACAAAAAAAGCCATCATCTATGGAAGAGCCTTGATTAAAAAAATTCATAGCAACAAAGGGCTGTTTTTCACCATAGAAATTGTAATGTGAGCACATGTTGGGGAAAAAAAAGGATAATGGGAAATTTCTTAAAATCAAAACTGCGAAAAGTGTTAAATACTATGGAACAAAAGTAAAATTACTCATTACAGTTTGAGGCCACACCCCTATATCATTGGCTGAATATATAATACATATATGTAGTATGTATAATTTGTATGCAATGTAAACTATTTCCTCTGCAATTTTGTCAAATGCCTATGCTGACTTTGACAGGGTTATATCCAGGCAAAACCACAAAGTTGCGTTGAAGTCATTTTAGAAAGAAGAGAAAAAATAGATGCATTGCATAATATATGATGGGACGCAATTGAGTGAGACGGAGGGTACATTTGCATATTCTGTAGACAGATCAAATAATTAGCTGCCATTGATGGCTATAGATGTCAAATCCATTTTGACTTGGAGGCGCAATCATTCACTGCCTATCTTTGTCATATTCTGTCCAAATCCTTTATGATGTTATAGATATGTTAACATGCACAAAGGCATGTCATAATTTCATGAAACAAAATATGCACTTTAAATAAATGTCTAGCCAATACAATAAACACAAAAAAACTCAGGGTCTTTAAAGTTTAGTTGGGAAACTGCATATTGGTATACATTGGTCTGAGTGATGAAGAAAACCTGAAGGTGCTCTACATGACAAAATGTGGCTTCTTTTCCATAACAATGAGCAATTAATGTAATTTGAGCATCACAACCTAACACATTCCCAAATTGTCCTTTTTTTTACAACTAAATGCTGTAGGTTGAAGTGTTAATTATTCAATAATTTATAAATACTTATCCATATACTGCAAGAGATGAAGAGATGCAGGTTTAAAAATAAAAGTGTAATGATAACATTCAGAGATATATGTTCAGCTATGACTTTACACTCCATCAGTCTGTGTGAAATCAGATGGAAAGCTACTTAGTTAACTATGGAGATAACAATGGAGAAAACAATCTACATAGGTGCCTGAGTAAATGAGACAGAGTAATAGGCTGAGGAGCTCATTAAAACACAGATGTTGCTGACACACCTCTTGCACAGAATATTGGACCTGTTAATTTTATATATATATATATATTTAATTTTATATATATATATATATATATATATATATATATATATATATATATATATATATATATATATATATATATATATATATATATATATATATATATATATATATATATATATATATATATATATATATATATATATATATATATATATATATATATATATATATATATATATATATATATATATATATATATATATATATATATATATATATATATATATATATATATATATATATATATATATATATATATATATATATATATATATATATATATATATATATAGTCAATTGTAAGTAAACAAGCAGGGCATGCAATCAGGCTCACTTTGGCTGTAGCATTGTGCTATTCCTTTTCAAAAGTGCAGATAGAAGCTGTGTTATTAGATGAGGAAATGACAAACTCATTTGGCAGATTGAATGATTTAAGTTGAGTGATTGAATAAGATGTAAAGGTGGGAAAAGTGGAAAAGATAAACATGAAATATTTGCGTGGGTATATGTGTGTGTGTGTGTGTGTGTGTGTGTGTTTTGGGGGCACTGATTGTCCTGTCTTTATATTTCATTTTCATTTTAGTGTTTTCTTGCCGGCAAATAGAGGTCAAGAGAAACACAAATTAATTGACATACAACATCCATCCTACCATTATGTGTAGGAAACTCTGAAGAATGGCAGGTGCTTGTGCATGGTTTGCTGTCATGGATACCATGAAGCTGCATCGAATAAATGGGTACTTCTGCCTAATATTTAGGAAATGTGCCAAGATACCGAATGACTAGGTAGATCATCTGCCACCCAGGGACACGTGTCTTGGACTTTAGGTTGGACCTATCCCCTTCATATACTCCAGTCAATCCCAGCACAACATACCATACCCTGAATAAACAAACAGATTCAAATAATGTGCCTCATGTTTGTTTGAATTAATGAGTTCATTATTAAACTGTCTCTAGGTTCAGGTGTCTCTGGTTTGTTGGCTCATCTGACAAACAATTGATTGGCTAATTGAACTTAGGAACACTTTCATGTTTCGACATGTGTTCCTGTATAGATGATGACGATGCCCTGTTTGAAGTCTCTGCTGTAATCAAGACCCCCTGTCAACTTCAAATGGATTAGTGCTTGACTTTCACGGAGGCTCAGAACTCAATTGCGAGGGAGTGGCGGGTTGACAGGAGTTTGATGGAAGACAGCAAATGCATTTCAGAGAAGGTGATATAAAAAGAGTAAACATCCCTTCGTCATTTGGTAGGGAGAGTCCAGCAAGAGAACAACATATTTTTTCTTAGTTGATTTTTAGAAAACAATATGTATACCGATTTTCTGAAGGTGTATTAATGTCTTGAATAAATTACAGCAAAATGTTTGCCTCGATTAAAAGTGTACTAATGATTATGTTTTTATCTGGTAATTCCATTTCTTTGTAACGACCATACTCTTCACGTTATAACTCACCTAGGCTAGTCCCGTAAATTACTATATCAACTTGTCGTCCAAAAGTAAACACTTGTTGGCCATTTTGTATGTTGACTAATCACCAATATGCTGTATAGAAATGGGAAACAGTTATGTTTTACAGGGCGTGATAAATCACGTGTCATCAGCATTCATTACACTACCTTTTTCACATTCTGTCCCGCCAATCTGGTACACACTGATGGCACTTAGAATAATAACGTACAATACTGTATTTTTTTTGGCAACCATCTGTTCCAAATGACTGACCAAGGTATACGGCTCATTAAATCACAAAATACATTTTTTAAAACTTCCTAAGTTTGAAAATTTAAAATAATTGTCGATCTTTATAATTTCTTAAAATGAATAGAAGAAGCACAAAAAGCACATAACTGTCTATCATGCTTTGTCAAGAAAATGAAACAAGCAACAACAGCCCTCGCAACCTCAAGCAGCCTAGCTAATGACTTCTCTAAGCACTGCTTCTGCTTTATGTATCCAGATGTTTTCTCGTTTTATTTTGATCCTTGGGAAAGGAGGCACAACAAAGAAGAAAACAAGGTCCTGAAGTGCTCCCCCGTGAGAATGATGTGAGTCTTCCTTGTGGTCTCTAGGGACGTCTACTCTCCTCATTCACCCACTTCAGGGAGTCATCTGTCCCAAAAGACTCAGCCATGTACCAGCTATATGCGATAACTAGGGCATCTGGGAGGAAACTTCACAGCATCATTAAAGGAGTGTTTGTGGCTTACGCTCTGACTTTGTTCATCCATGGTGTTTGTGTGTATGTTAGTACATTTTGGTTCTATCACCTCAACTCCAGTACATAAGGAAGATTCAATTATTTGGAATTTCAACTCACAGGGTTTTTATATTGAATTCCACAATTTTTCATCAGCAGTTGGGAAAATGACTGATTTCTCAGACAACTGTATTTAATAAGATCGGGAAAAGTACAAGAGAAAAAGGAAAGGAAAACTTCTGAAATGGGACAATATGCAATCCCACTATTCATTCATCGTCCATTTCACCCATCCTTGAAAGGGTTGCGGGGGTTGCCTGAGGCTAAACCAGCTGTCTTCAGGTCGCCAGTCAGTCGTAGGGCACACAGGGAGACAAACAATCATCCCCACTGCCAATCATACCGCTACTAGCAGGATTGGAGACCATGCCTTCCCGCACCAAAGTCAGGCGAGTAAACCACGAGGTGGGTTGCAATCACACTAATAAATAAATTATCTGTCTTAAGCCAGTTACTTGTCTGTGAGCAATTTCTATTTCAGCCCTTTTTCCTAGCATAAATCCTCTTCAGTCTATAACCCGTGCATCAGTAATTACAACTCATGATTTCTGTTCATGAAAGTGAGCCAACATGCATGTCTTGGAGTTTGGAGGATTGAGTCGTTTCAATTTAATAGCATTTTTTTTACATACTGCCAACAGCTTTAGCAGATACTTAGTTTGCTTCACACGGATTACCCGGTTATCTATGTTTTTTTTGTACAGCTCGATATATGAAAACTCTATTTACCATGCCACAGTAGTGTCAACATGGCTTTGCTATCACCCAGGGGCGGAATTTAGGTGGGACTGTTGGTGAGGCGAGGCTCTTTTTGTCAGGAAAGGTAGGTTCATAGGATAACATATCAGAGGTAAAATAGAGAGTATGTATGGGTGCTACCGAAGCATTGGTAAAAAAGACTTTAACAGATTGTGCTACTGCTGGTTTCAGACGTTTAATCATTCCAGATTAACATCATGGAGCATTACTATGCAAATGAAGACAGATTCAAGCTCGACTCACTCTCATTAATTCATACCTTCTCCTATGCATACAACCACTTCTTTGTGGAATCTGGAGAAACTGTTCGTTAGGTTGTTGGATGGATGGATTGATGTATTGATAGATGGTACTATACCTACATTAAAATCATCATGTACCATTAATATACAGGTAAAGAAAATGATTGTAGTCATAAGAGTTTATTTTTTATTTGAATCATTATCTTATAAAAATATTAACATATGCATCAATATTTACAAAAAATACATTGAATTGCAGATGTTATTGCAATATCAAATAATAGGTGCATCATTTCTGTTTCCTTGGAGGGAATTGGTGGCACACAAGGGGCACTGTTCTAGGTCCTTAAACTTCCTAATGCATTGCCCACCTGAGGCGCAATAATAATGGCAAAGATCTAAGACTTTAATTCACATGATTTCATTTAAAATGTGTTATTGCGTTACGTGCTCCGTGTACCACTGTGGGTGATTGTGTGTGTGTGTGTGTGTGTGTGTGTGTGTGTGTGTGTGTGTGTGTGTGTGTGTGTGTGTGTTTATACACTGTTCATTTGGGATTTTATTCAAGGGATTTTTTATCACTAAATTAACAAGAGAGTGACTGAATTCTAATAAAGCTTTTAATTTTTTGTTATGTTCCTTATCTATTGGGCATTGAGTTTTAGAGTTTTGGATACAATTTATTTATCATTAGTATTAAAACAGGACTATATTTCCCTTATGTAGTATTATCTTATATTAATTTCAATGACATCACTTAATATGTAAACTGTTTTACCACAATGAATGCCAAGAACAGGTGTCAACGTTATATTCTGTATATTGTAGTCACATAATGGAATCAACGTCCTCAATTATCTTTGCCTCCTACTAATTACAGTCAATTAGGTTCATAAAGTCCATTAAGTTCAGAGACAGGTAAGGAATATTATTCTCTTTCATCAGTTTCTTTCAACTGATTATTAAGCACATTGCATTTCCACACACAACATCCCCCGGAGGACTAATTGAGTCTTGGATGATTCAACCATTGTTTATTTAGTCAGGAATACACCTGGGAGAAACCCCTTCAATTAAAAATCAAAGTTGTAAATGATCTTGTCGTAAATTCCAGCCATGTTCATCAATGGCCTCCCACAGTAAGGTCAACAATGCTCACAACACATTTTCTTTCTTCAGATTTATTGCTCAGGCAGGAATCAGATAAAGAACGTGGGTAAGACTAACCTTCATGACCATGAAGCATTATAAATACTTAATCACTAACTTTCATCTGTAAGCCATAATGAAAAGAGCTAGTCATTTAAAGGTGCTGAAATGAGATGTTTATTTAATGTTTACACCTAATGTCCCCTTAGTACTTTTTTTCTACACGCAGACTAGTTGTCAGGTGGCCTGGGATCCAGTTACGCTCCTTGGGACCGTAACCGCAGTAATTTCCAGTCGACAAGGTACTGGTCCCCATCGATTATCAGCGGAGAAGGTGGCGGTGGGACGAGAGGGGGTTAAAACTGTTTGTTGCAGGAATTACACGTGACCATTTTGTCTCAATTATTCTGTTTAAACATTTCATTTTTCTTTAATATTTTTTTTAGCATTTAAATGAGATTCTGCCGGTTTGAAGCATAGTTCCACAATGCCTCCCATTCATCAGCCTCTGTTGTTATGCAGTCATGCATTTTCCATAAAGATAAGGCGACAACTACAGAGAATTTTCACCTTTAAAAGTATTTAATTGGGTCCCGGAACCTGATGTATTATGGTGTGAGTGAGATTTGAAAGAGTTGGCTGCTACACCCATAGCAGCATGGAATGCGATGAGGCTTTTCATCTCCAGTTTCTTCAGGTTGCATCAGTGTAACTTGTCACTTATATATCCTTCCTTGATGAAAACCCAGAGGGTCTAAACCAACATTTCCCTTCTTTCAAATTATTTCCGTTGTTTCACAATATCATCATTTGCAGCATGACACTATGTACACACTTGTGTCAGCTAATGTTGACATTCGACACCAGAGTGTCAAAGACAATTTGCTTTCCTTCTTAACTGTCAAAGATCACCTTGGAAAAAAATAAGTTTAATTTCCAATGGCCTTCCGAAGCTCATCAAACATTTCATGGGGCATGATTCTCAATTTTCCTAAAAAAAAAAAAGACATTTATCTTTTACTTTCAATTAAATTTCAAATAGCTATATTGATATAACATTGATCACTGACTGTGTGTTCTCAATAATTTCCCCACTCAATTTTGCTACGCTGACTAACTGCAATTGATTCGAGACCACACGTGAGAACAATGAGCAAGCAGATGGGTTTCCTTGAGAAAGTTTCGGACACTTTATGGAGAAATTATTTTGCTCTGCATATTGATTGTTGTAGCAACTATCCATATGACTGGTTTCAAATGATTTTGAAGTTGACCATACTGGGTACACAAAATCTAAAAGACAGCCAAAAGATATAGCTTATAGGGATAGGAATAAACATTCAATTCAAACAACCAAAATGTCAATTGAAACCTCATTTAAAACTTGCGACATGTGTGCTATGATCATGCTTTCTAATAAACATTTTGATAGACCACACCTGTGAGATGGGTAAGATTATCTCCAAAAATAATAAATAAATAACTTAAAATATCCTGGATTTTGTCTTTGTTTAAAGGAGAGATGTGCATACCAAAAAAAATGTTACCAAAAAAATTAACAAGTTGTGAGGTAAGAAGACTGAAGAACAAATAATCCCTCTGTCAAGATGAAGAGACATAATCAGCTAGAGAGATTCTGTTTGAGTTGTAAGAGTTCAAAAAGCAAACTGAAATTCCCCATCCCCACCCTAAGCTGTGTCTTTTCTCAACACTTCCGATGAAGAAGCCATGTCCTTTTCTGTGAACACTAACCTTGAAAATGATTTCAGAAAAAAACATTTTTCACTGAACCCACCGCAGAGTTCCATTTAAAAACTCTTTGACAAGCCAAACATGGCACTTTATCACAAGAGGAACTTTAGAGAAAATATCAAATTATCGTTATTTACTATTTGCTCTTTGGAGCTTTAAGTAGTGGCTTAAAGAGTTTGGATCATTTGGATAGAATGTTGATTTTTGGTTTGTTGTGCGAAAAACAAGGTAATACTAATTTAGTTATTTCTGTTGTTAATTGATCATGAAGACCAACTCCATACCTGTCAACTGGTACGTTCTCGCCGTAATTGGTACAACTGAAAGCCCATTTTTATATTGGTACGCTGTACACATGAAAATGGTACGCTAAACGGTGATTTTGAGAAAAAAAAATAAATTAAGGCACTTTCTAGCCATTTTTCACCATCCGCCATTGTTTCTTCCCGGAAACGCATGTCTGCCAAGTGATATATGTACCGGCGCCTCTGATTGGCTAAAAAAAAAAGATCATGATAAACATTTCGTTTTGTAACACTTTCACCATGTGATTTCCGTTTCCTGTTCCCTTGTTTATGTTTACTTTCATTTGATCAGCTGTTTCTGGTCTGTTTACAAGTCAAGAATACACTCTTACACGTGGTACAAGTTGATTTATCTGACAATGGCTTCAATGAAAAGGACTTTGAAATTGGCTGAACCAGCACCAAAGAAAAAGGATTGGAAAAGGTTGGAAATGGCGGTGTCAGCGACCATGAATTACAACAAATGTCATGTGAACGCACATTAAAATATTATTGAATGCACCAGGTATTGGAACAATTTTTGTAGGAAGCTGTTGTAGTGGAACTTTGAAAGCAATAAACACATAAACATACATTTTCTACTTGTTGTTCGTGATTTTTTACAAAAAAGTAAAGTGGTAAGATTTTCCATGTATTTATACATATATGTAAGGGCGAAAACAAAATTTGGTAAGATCACAAATGGTTCGAGGTTGACAGGTATGCAACTCGGTAAATATATTACATATTTCACTATTTCAATATTCGGCTGACTACTAGCTTGAACTAAGCGAAAATATTTCTCTCTTTGATATAATCAAGGGCTACAAAGCTGCACCCGTCTACATTTAATACATTTGGAGTGTTCTAAATGTCTTCTATGCAAAAAAACAAAATAATTAACTTCATTTATATGTATTGGATAGAAGATAGTGAGGTTTTACAATGTACAAAGGACCTATTAGAAGTACTGATAGTCAGGAGACTCAGGTTATAATCTGTTTGCAATGAAGCAGCTTTCTAAGGGCGGCAACATAAACA